>NW_017727631.1:0-46617 GCF_001865875.1 Lupinus angustifolius | reverse complement strand
AATAATAATAATAATAATAATAGTAATAATAATAATAATAATAAGAATAATAACAACAACAACCAATAGCATATTATTTCAGCCTTCCTAATAAAGAAAAAGCATTCACCAAGCTTAGGTTTAAAAGATTAGCAGAAGAAAAACATACTTTTGAAGAGGCAACTCGGCAAGTGCCATTTTGAAAACTTAGTAGCAAAAGAACGCAACCATATGATACAATCAACTAAGTGATGAAAAAAATAATAATGCCATACATATTAAAATAGTACCACAAATGAATAAGAAAAAAGGAAAGAAAAAATATAATATATATCTAGGTTATAAAGATTTATATACACTTACTTACTATATTGTTAATCATTCATTTATATCATTTGTTCTAAAGAGTTTATTATAATTAAGATGAATAATGCTAAATAGATTGATAGTATATAAAACTTTTACAATACATACTTTTTTTTTTCTCGAAAAAGAATATTAGAAAAACACTAAAAAATGGATGCCGTTAAACCGTAATTGAGAATATAACAAATTAACAAGAAAACGGTTAATATAAAAAGAGAAAAAAGTGAAGAAAATACTCACAGGCGCGTCAAAGTTGATGGCAATGCCAATTGTTCTCTCACTAGATATGAAATCAGGCAATCTCGAGCGCCAGTTCGATCTTAGAGCTGTCATCTCACCTCAACTTCTCTCTACTCTGAACTACTTCCTACAACAAAATCACAATTTCAATAACAATCAGCTTAAATAAGCATCATAAAAATCTGCTTAAAATAAAAATAGATTAAAGACAGATTCTAAACTCAAAGAAATTCAGTAAAGCTGAAACCTAAAATCAGAATTAAGACATTCACGTTCTGAAAATAAAGAATCATATAACAGATTAATGAGTGAAAGTGTTACTGTACCGTACCTTAGAGATGAGAGTGAAAGTGTTACTGTACCGTACCTTAGAGATGAGAGTGAAAGGGTGTAAACAACATCCGAAGTGAGAAGAGAAAGAAAGAACGAAGAATGAAACGAAAGAAAGAGAGAAAGAGTGTGAAAGAATCAGTGTGTGGTTTGAGTTTGAAGAAATTTTATTTACGCTGTTGAACATGAAAATGTGCATGTGTGAAGAAATGGAAAGATTTATATAGTGAGTAGTGAAGACTGAAGAAAGAAGAGTGTACCTTTGTTGCCCCTGAGATATTAGTTGAAAAGTATATAATTATTAGAGTGAATTACAATACTTAGTTTTAATTAAATGAAATTATACAAATCATCCATTACTCTTCTGCATTTACACAAATTACATTTTATATTTTCATTACACTGATTATCATTGTGTGAGAAATAAGTGTGTAATCTTTTAAACAAAAAAATGTAATAAATGCAATTAATTGTTTAACATAATAATATATTGTGGAGACAAATCCAAATAATATACAAATCAATATATTTTATTATTTTTTGTTACAAAACAATTTTAAAGAGATTTTGTTTAAATCGTTCTTATAGTATATCGTAACGAGCAAATAATAATAATAATGTATTGACTCATATATTATTTGGATTTGTCTTCATGATATACCATGTTTTGTTTAACTAAATTACATTTATCACATTTTTTGTTTAAAAGATTAAACTTATTTTACATGCAAGGGTAATCAATGTAATAAAAATATAAAATTAAGGGTTATGTAAGTGTAAAAAAGTAAGAAATAATTTATGTAATTTCACTAAAACTCAAGTGGAATTTACTCTAATTATTATTTAATTATTCTTATTAGAAGAAACTTGGTGTGCAATTTCAAGATTCATCATTTTTTTAGTAGATGATATTGGATTGACTATTATTATGGTGGGATATTTTTTAGATACAAAATGATAGGTTTCGGTGGTGTAAGATATTTCAAATTTTTTGTCACCTTTTGAAATTGTACCATATTCCAAGAGCTAAAAAATAGAAATATAATGATAGGTTGATTAATATTTTTCTACCTCTTAATCGACTTCATTTGGGGTATGATAGTTTATTTTTATATTATTTTTTGAAATTATGTTCCCTCATAATATATTAATATACCAAATTTCTCAACTCATAATTTATAAAATGGTAAAAAAATCAATATTAATATTTATGCATGCTATATTTAACATTATTGGAGTTTCTAAATTTTACTATATGATATTTATATATACATCTCGCTTATATTTAATATGATAAAGACGAGTAAGATAAAAATTGAATATTAGTATGATAAGATGTGAGAAAGATAAAGATTTATCTGCTATAATGTTGCATATTCTTATATTTTTTTCTTAGTAGTAATGGTAGATAATGATATTTTATGACCAATATAGAAAGTATATGCTTAAAGTCTGAATGTAAAAAAAACGATGCACATTTTTACAGTTTTACCAATCATTTTGAGGATATTTTTTAAAGAATACTATAAACACTTATTCAAAAATTTGATTCTTATAAATATAGTTTTCTTTAAAAATAGTTCCTATTTTTTACTAGGGCCCCTCATTTTAGGTGATTTTGTATCTAATTATCTAAATAGTTAAGTTGTGATATGACATGCGATTGACTATATAGTTGTTCCCACATTCCTAAAAGTGTTACCTGATGTATTTAATTCTTTTTACTAATTAAAACTAATAATTTAAAATTAATTAATTAATTGAGAACTAACTTAACTAATATGAAATATGGTATAATATTTTTTTGAATATCTATGCAATAATATTATTTTTTTACTTACACACAAATTGATTCTATAACTTAGGTGAGTTCAGATACTCTTCAATGTTGAAAAATCCAATATTAAATAGAAATATTGACATTTAAGGTAAGGATTCAAAATTTTACATATTTTAAAATTAAAAAATTTCAAATCATCTTTTTCCTTACTTTCACCTATGGCAGAGAGGTCAAATACTAGAGAAGAGCCTATTCTGCTTAAGCCTAATAGAACTATTGCAGCCTCATCCAAGATCACTTGTCAAGTATCAAGCCAAGCGATTAAACATGGTATCAACCATCTGGGATATATATGCTACTAGGAGCTGTTCAAATCAACCATTTTTTTATATATATATTAGAGATCTTTTAATACTAAAAAAATCTATATTCAGTAAAAAATGCTGATAGACTTTTGCTCTTGTATAAATTACATATCACAAATTCTATTATCTCTAATTTTTTTGGATGTGGGTTAAAAGCTACTTCAAAATAATCTCATAACATCATTCCTTCCTTTAAACTGTATCTTTATCTCCAAGCAACATGAACTTAGTAGTTTGCTCACTACTTTGTATGAAATTAAACACTGAATGGGGAAAAAATAAAGATACAAAATTTCACATATAGGTGCATGAGTACCTAAGTTGTGATCACCAGCATGTTTTTCTGACAATCATATCACCACAAACTTAGTATTTTTCAAGGTTCCGGGAGCAATGAGAATAATGCAAAAATATTTGCAGCTGGAATAGCCCAATCACTGAAACCATCAATATAAAGACGAATCATCAAGATTCTTAGAAGACAAAGCATAACTACATAATTTAAATGCAATCAACCATATAGAGAATCAATAAAATGGGAAGGCCTATTACACAAGTCTCTTACCTAATGGAGTTTGAAAAGTGTAGATAATAATTTTATTTTGAGCTAAAAAACTATTTTCAAAATTTAAATCTACATTTAATTTAAAAAGATAAACAACTGTAGAATGCATCCTCTAGCTTCAAGAATGAACATGGCCAAAAAATATCACTAAAAAATACACGGAATCTTAAAGGGAAAAAAACACTCAGAAATAGATAAAGTGCTTCCATGGTTCCATCCACCAATAAAAATAATCAAAATTTCCCCGGTTTCCCTCTTCTGAAGCTTAGAGGCCAAAGCAACGTAATTACTTAAATCAAGAACATAAGGAGTTGCAGTGTTTAGCAGTGAGTACATGCATTACTAGTGGATTGATCCATACAGCTTCCATCTCAAACGATCCAATAGAAACGTGAATCTTCAAAAAGATAGCAATGGAAATTAACTGGAGAGATTATCCAAAGTGGGGAGAATCATAGTTTGGGAACGATTATGGAATTTCGCCTGAAAATTGAAAACAAAATGTTTTTTTTGAAGAATGAATTTTATGATCCAAGGTTAGATACATTTGAGTTCAAGGAATGGAATAAATAAGGTCGTAGGTTTAAGTCTCAACCATTACAAATTTAAAAAATAAAAAAAGGAGTTATATTAGCCAATGAACATATTGGCCAAGGCCAAACAGCCAAGACATATGCTCAGTAGGACCAAGTATCAGGCTAAGCAGCCAAGACAGCATCAGACCAGGACCAAGTATCAGACCAAGCAGTCATAATATGCGCATCTAGCCAAGATAGATTGCCTGAAGCAAGGCAGGCCAAGCAGCCAAGTTGGCCAAGGCATGTGCTCCTGGCCAGGTAGGCCAAGATAGATTGACTGAAGCAGGTCAAGCCTCAGTCTCACTCAGCATTGGTCATTACTGGTCAAGAGTATGGGCCAAGAAGTCTCAGTTAACTTATTGACCAAACAATTCATCTTCCTTTATTTTAATATGTGTTTTTAGTTTGTATTTAAGTTTGTTAGTAGTTGGTTAGTTAGGTTGGTTAATTATTGTACTACCTTATAAAAGTAATCCTTTAGTTCATATTTTGTACACAATTCATATCATAATCAATGAAGTTTAGATTTATCTTTTTCATTTCATCTTTTGTGTTTGAAGTCTATAAATTTCATGACTCTTCAAAGAGCTTTCAAATTCTCCTAATTTATAAAGTGGTTTAATGATTAGAAGTAAAAGAAATTAAAAGTTTAAGTCAATAAAAAAAGATACGGAGCCCCATTAAGCGTGTTTCATTATCACTTTCATGTTTCATGCCTACGATATATACCAAATTTATATGCATGGTTTTATCACAAATTCAGAAAATCTGTGGTTGTAATTATATTTCATATCATATCTCTTCATTCTTATCTCAATTTCTGTACCAATTGAAAAAATAATACTTAACTAAAATAAAATATATATAAACTAACATTTTTATATTTAATAGATCGAGACTATCATAATCTTGCCATGAAGCTAATATCTGTATGTTTGTACCTGTCTATGATTAGTTGAACTTTATAGTGATTCATGTACTTTTTTTTTTGCTCCTTTTATGGACAAGTAATGTGTTTCTATTTCACATTAATTTTGATGAAAGTGTCGTTGGGATGCAACTATACATTTCGGGTGCATGTAAAGCAACCACCTATAAATAATATCTCTATATGTATATCACATTATAAATTGAGTTTTATTAGTATAATAGAAATATGAATAACATCTCTATATGTATACCCTACCTTTTGTTTGGTAACTAGAATTAGAAAAGAGAGAAAAATAGGGAGAGGGAAGTTAAAAAGAAATAGAAAGTTTCTTCTATTTAGTTGGGATGAGGAGAAAAAAATCAGTGTAAAAAAGTGGGCTGATCTGATAAAATTATTTATTGCCACCTATAAGAAGGAAGTGAGAGGAGAATAACTATTATAACCTGTCACATCCTTCATACATTATTCTTAACACCTATCTAATATAGTTTTATTTAAGTATATTAGTATTTATTGTTACTCTCGTCTTACCAAAAAAGAGATTTTTATTTAGAATTAGTGTATTTATAAAGCCTACGTGCTCCTTTATAAACATCAAACTAATCAAAGTTTATTTTTGTAAAGAATAAACCATATTAGCTATTAAAATGCTTTGTTATATTATAAAGTTCAATTTTTTATTCATTCATAAATGTTTAGTGAGTGACTGAGTTAGGATATAATACACTGAGGTCTAGGATTATATTATGACACATAAGTCCTTTCACATTAAAAATTTCTTCTACTTAAAGAGCTATCCTATCTTAAAAAGAGAAAAAATGTTGACAATGTAAAAGAATTATATATTTGTCAGTCCATCATTTACCATTTATTTTCAATTATCATTCACTCTTTAAAAATAGTATCAATGAATGTTGGGTGATATATTAACTGTGTGTAGTTTTTAGACTTGCAGGGCATAAATATTATAATCTTTTAAAAATACTTATCATCTTTCTTTTTACTCTTCCATCATTTTATTTCAACTCCATACAATGCATTATAATATTATATATCACCTTTTATATCTATCATGTATTAATCGAAATGTATAATTTAACAACTAATTTTGTAACTCAACCATTAGTGTCTCAATATTCTAATGGAGTTGATAATCAAATCCAAATTTAATAACATTGATATAAAGTTCAATTGAAATATTGTTAAACATTTCAGAGCATTAAATAAACATTTAATCAAAAAAGGTTAATGGAACACATAAATTTGCTTAGCACACATCCATGTTGTCCCTCTAATTATGGAATATCTCAACTTCACAACCCTAAGAGACAAGATGCATTGGGACATGTCTCGATTCCCTAATGTTCACGTGGGTTGCACGTGGTAGCAGTTAATCAATGCATTCCTTCATCTATATGCTTTTCGAGGCACAAACTTAAAAAATATTGCACTAACAATTTTGCATGTAAGTTAGCCTAGTAGAAAAATTAAGTATATTGGTGAAAAATCATAATATTTGTTTTAATTTTGTGCATGTTTTGCGAACACACTTGCTCCATAATGTGAATGTTCACTTAGTGTTTGTTCTAAGAAGTTTCCTTAGGGATATATAATAACTTATTAGTCTGATATGCAAAACTAATATAGGCAATAGTAGGATATATGAAGTATATATAAATGTGTTGTATGGTGTAAGGTTTAATTGATATTCAATTATCATATTATTAAATCAAAGATCAAATGCTCGACTGCATACTTGTTAGGACAAAAAGTTACGCACCACATAAGAGGTTAATTCTCTATTCATATCGTAAAGAAATATCATTGATTATACAAAAAATTTCTTATCATACACTCATTAAATATTAAGTTTAAAATATATGTACCGACAGTGTAAAGTTTTTTACACTGTCAGCACATCATTCACCGTTGATTTGTATTACTTTTGTTTGAGAGTTAATGGTAGTTAATAAATCAATGGTGGATGATTGATTGAAAGTATAAAACACTTACACTATCAATATATACATATTAAATCCTAAATATTATGGATAATGGATAAAGAGTTATGCAAATCAAAGTACAGCAAGAACGTTATATCCATCTAGCATCCTACTCTTTGAACTCCATGACAAATTTGTAGGTGCCATTAAAATTCCATTGCGTTAAAAAATTGTTAAAATTTGTTTGGCGGGCAACAACATCCACATGCTCACATGATGGCCTGCCTTTGCATATTACCCCCTACTATTCTAAAGTTTATCAATACACCAACAAATTTTAAACTTATCATTAATTACAATTGATCATATACATATTTATTTAAGAGTTCAATTTCTATAAGCGACACTTATTGTAAAAAAACAGTTATAGCTCTGAAAATAATTAGTTCATTACCCAGAAGGTAAAAATATCATTGGTAGTACCAAAAATATACATATACATTTGGATAATCATTGGATTAGCACGATTAAGTTCCTAAAATTTAAGTAGAAGATATTAGAAAGTTGGGTGAACTTCATTTTTTAACGGATTTAAAATTCGCCATTATAATAAACCTTAAAGGTATGATGTCTATATCTTACAAGAATTCAATGAAATATACATCATTCTCATAGATTTGAAGAACCAATTCTGGTCCTATTTATACAGGATTGGAAAACATGAAAGCTTAAGCAACAAAACAGAAAGCTAACAGAAATTGGCGCCAAAAAGAAAACGGCTAAAAAAGGAATAAAACAGAAAACAGAAAACTAACAGAAACCTATAAGAGGAAATAAAGAAAAATGAACAGAGACATAAATGTTAAGCTGAAGAATATGATAATAGCCTCCCTCAAGCTCGAGAGTAGATATTAACTACTCCAAGCTTGGAAAGTAAGTAATGAAAAGGGGATGGATCCAAAGGTTTTGTAAGAATATCCGCATATTGTTCTGAAGAGGATATAGGAAGTAAATGAAAGAGATGTTGAAGAAGTCTCTCTCTAACCACATGGCAATCTATCTCGATATGCTTTGTGCGTTCATGGAAAACATTGTTGTTGGCAATGTGACAAGCAGAGGCATTATCACAGTATATCAAAGCTGGAGAATTGTAAGGAATTTGAATAAAATGCAGAAGATAAGTAATCCATTGAAGTTCACAAGAAGTTGAAGCAAGTGCCCTGTATTCTGCCTCAGATGAAGACCTGGCCACTGTTTGCTGCTTTTTAGATTTCCAGGATATGAGTGAATCTCCTAAGAATACACAAATGCCAGAGATGGATTTTCTGGTATCTATACATGAGGCCCAATCAGAATCAGAGAAGGCTTTGAGCTGAAGTTGAGAAGATGATGGGTAGAATAGGCCCTGCCCAGGTGCAGATTTGATATATCTAAGGACCCTGGTAAGAGCTTTGTGATGAGTTGTTGTAGGAGAAGCCATGAACTGAGTGAGTTGTTGGACAGCAAATGAAATATCTGGTCTTGTATTGGTCAGGTAGAGCAATCTCCCCACTAATCTTCGGTAAGAGGCAGGGTCTGGATGAGGGTCACCATCTCCTTGGTGTAACTTGGATGTTCTTACCATAGGTGTTGTTGCTGGTTTAGAGGATAAGAAACCTGTATCTGATAAAATGTCTAAAGCATATTTTCTTTGACATAATGTTATGCCTTTGGAGCTTCTTGCTATTTCAATTCCAAGAAATTTTTTTAAAGGGCCAAGATCTTTAATTCGAAACAATTGATGCAAGTGATGCTTAACAAAAGAAATTTCAGATGCATTAGTGCCAGTTAAAATGAGATCATCCACATATATTAGTAAAACAGTAAAATGATTAGATGCAGATTTCGTGAACAGAGAATGATCATGCTGAGATTGAGAATAGCCAAGAGAAAAGAGGGTAGAGGATAACTTGTGGTACCATTGTCTACTTGCTTGCTTTAGGCCATAAATGGATTTGTGCAACTTGCATACTTGATTGGGTTTGTGTCCAGTAACTCCAGGGGGTATGGACATGTATAGATCTTCATGAAGATCCCCATGAAGAAATGCATTATTAATGTCAAGTTGGTGCATAGTCCAGTTTTGGCAAGAGGCAACAGCAAGCAAAAGCCTTACAGTGGTGAGTTTAATTACAGGGGCAAATGTTTCAAAATAATCAATCCCTTCAGTTTGGTTATAACCCTTTGCAACAAGCCGAGCTTTATATCTTTCTATGCTACCATCAGCCCTATGTTTAATTTTGTAAACCCATTTGGCACCTATAAAAGTTTTATCAGGTGGGAGATCAACCAAAGACCAAGTGTGGTTAATTTCAAGAGCATTGAGCTCATCCTGCATAGCTTCTATCCAGTGAGTGGATTTGATGGCCTGATTATATGTTTTAGGTTCATAGTCGGTTGAGATGGATAATGTATGATGTAGGTGTTTGGGGGCTAAGTTATGGTAGGACAGGACAGTGGATAATGGATGAGTAATTCTAGAAGATGTGGGAGAGGATGTTTGGTGAAGGAGAGAGTGGTGGAAATCCTGTAGATAGGATGGAGGGTGTCTGTTTCTAGTAGATCTTCTAAGGTTAGGAGGAGATGAAGTTGGTTGGATGGATGGTTCAGATAGAGTATGTGATGGAATGTCTATCGGGAGTTGATTGGTAATGTGTTTGTCCTGTGTAGGTGAATCAAAGAAGAAAGGGTCTGTAGTTGAAGTTTGGGTATTGGTTTCAGGATAAGAAGGCAAGGGAGGTTGCAGAATGGCATAAGGGAAGATATGTTCTTTAAAGACCACATTTCTTGAAAGAAAGATTTCTCTAGTATGGAGATCAAGAAGTAAGTAACCCTTGGTGCCATGTTGGTATCCTAAGAAGACACACTTCTTGGCTCTAGAGTCAAGTTTGGCCCTATGGTGTTGGAGGGTACATGCGTAGCATAGACTACCAAAAACCTTTAGGTTGTCTAGGGAAGGTTTATGATCATGTAAGAGAGCATAGGGGGACTTATGTTGAAGCACAGGGCTGGGTAGTCTGTTAATTAAGAAGGTGGCATGTTTAACAGCATAGCCCCAATAAACCTTTGGCAAATGTGATTGAAATAAGATTGCCCTTGTTATGTTTAAAAGATGTCTGTGTTTCCTCTCAACCACAGAATTTTGTTAGGGTGTCTCAACACAACTAGTTCGATGGATTATCCCAAGGGTTTGATAAAAGGAGGGCATGATGAACTCAGGGCCATTGTCTGTTCTTATAGTCTTGATTACCTTATGAAACTGAGTTTGGACAAGAGTAGTGAAATTTTGGACAGGGGTTCTGGCTTCTCCTTTGGTTCTCATTAGAAATAACCATGTATGTCTGCTGAAATCATCTATGACAGTGAGGAAGTATCTATGGCCATGAATGGAAGGGATAGCAATTGGTCCCCATATGTCCATGTGGACCAATTGGAAGGTGGAACTACTGTTGTGTAAACTAGTTGGAAAGGGCAACTTAGTCAGTTTTGCCATATAGCAGAAATCACAAACATGAGCAGTATTGTACTTAATATCAGGAAATTGTTTAGAAATTGTATGCAACACAGAATTGGAAGGGTGGCCTAATCTAGAGTGCCACAAATCAAAAGAAGTGTTATGAGTATCATCAGTAATATCATTAACAGAATATGAAGTAAATCTACTTGCAGTAGCAGCCATATTGAGCACATATAACCCATTGATAGCTTTAACACGTCCAATCATCTTCAAGGTATTCATATCCTAAATAAGGCAATGAGACTTGTCAAATATCAATCTGCAATTAAGTGAGACAGTGAGTTTGTGTATTGAGATCAAATGATAATGAAAATTAGGGATGTACAATACATTCTAAAGAATTAGATCAGTAGATAGTGTAATGGTTCCACTATAATTAGCAATAGTGGTTGAACCATTTGGTAATCTAATGGTAACAAGCTTAATAGTTTGGTAGTAATCAAAATCAGATAAGGAAGGACTCACATGATCTGTAGCTCCACTATCTAAAACCCAATTATGCATTTTACCTGAAGTAGTATTGTGCTCTGAAGAATCTGTTGTGGTTGCTATGCCAGTGTTGCTTAAACTCAGTTGATTAACATGATGTATGGAAGGAGTGATCTCTGCCTTTTGCAGTAAAGAGGTGAGTTGAGCGAATTGTTCAGAGTTGAATTGCAAACTGGTTTTCTTGTTCGTATCAGTGATCTCAATTATTGGTTGTCCCTCTGTGATGCTATTAACAGAACTTATGCCAGGTTTGGATTTGTTGTAATTAGGAGGGAAACCATGCTTGAAATAGCATGTTTCTATAGTGTGTCTTTCTTTGCCACAATGAGTACATACCTTTACTGGATTGAATCTGTTGTTGTAGTTCCTCCCACCTGTTCTACCTCTCCCTCTTACAGAGTTGAAGGGAGTTCTTCCTGGTGCTTATTTCCAGGTCTGATCTTGGTTGCTGGTGTTAAAAAGGGTCTTGGATTCTTCTAGATTTTGTTCATTAAATTGTCCTTCTGCTTGGACAATTAATGAAAAAGTTTTGTTGATGGTGGGCAAAGGCTCCATAAGAAGAATTTGAGACCTTGAGGTTTGGAATTGATCATTTAGGCCCTTCAAGAAACATATGACATATTCTGCTTCCCTGCTTTCTTTGATGTTTTTGACAAGGTTACATTTACATTGTATGTTACAAGTGCATGCAGGTAGTTGCCTTAAGGACTCTAAATCTTCCCATAGTGTCTTGAGGTTAGTGAAATATGCATTAATGTCTCTATCACCCTGTTTGATAGAATGAACTTCTTGTAACAGATTGGACATTCTAAAGTAATTTCCTTTTGAAAATCTCTCTCTTAGATCTTGCCAAAGTTCTTGGATACTATCTATGCATACAATGCTTTGTGCAATTTGAGGTGTTAGTGTTCTTGTAATCCAAGAAACCACCATTGTGTTACACCTTTCCCATGTATCAAAATCTGGATCACTGGTTTTTGGCATTGTGATTGATCCATCTACGAACTTATATTTGTTCTTTGAGAGCAAGGCTCTCCTTATGGATTTGCTCCATGAGTAATAGTTTCCCCCTTTGAGGGGTGGAGAGACAAGGACAGACCCTGGATTTTCTCCAGGGTGGAGATAGTAAGGATTACAGGGATTTTGTAGGTCAATTGTAGAAAGAATAGGGGCTGGAATGCCTTGAGAATCTTCAAAATCAATGCGTGCCATGGTTCCTTTGAGTCTTAAATCAGACGATGCAGGATGAATATAGAATGAGGTAAGAAATAACACACCTTTTTAAAGAAGGCTCAATCACAGATCAAGAAGAATGCTTGTTCTTTAACAATGATGATGAAGTTGGATTGATTTTTGAAGAGCAGACTAATAACGGCAATGGCAGAGACTTTGTGAAAAAATGCGCAGCAGAGCTCTCAGATTGAGAGCTCTGATACCATCTTACAAGAATTCAATGAAATATACATCATTCTCATAGATTTGAAGAACCAATTCTGGTCCTATTTATACAGGATTGGAAAACTTGAAGGCTTAAGCAACAAAACAGAAAACTAACAGAAATTGGCGCCAAAAGGAAAACGGCTAAAAAAGGAATAAAACAGAAAACAGAAAACTAACAGAAACCTATAAGAGGAAATAAAGAAAAATGAACAGAGGCATAAATGTTAAGCTGAAGAATATGATAATACTATACATATTCTACACCAATTAATATACATATGATATTTTTAAATACGTACTCTATTTTTATTTTATCTATTTAAATAATAGAGTAAATATCTACTTTGGTTTCTACGCTTACCAAATTGGTCCATAAAAATGAACAGTACAAAATGATCCTGAAAATATAAAATGTTATTCAAATTAGTTTTTTTTGACATTTTTTATAACCCTTATATAGACTATTTCAACTTATACTTACAATCTTTAAGTATTATTTTAATTTTTACTTTTTATCAACACACAAGAATCTACAAGGACCAAAATATATATTCAATCTAAATATTTTTATCTGATACACATTGAATACTTATTTGATGTATGAAGATGGAGTCCATATATTTATGGATCCTATTTAAAGTATGATTATCTCCCAAATATACAATATTCGTAGCATCAGACAATAATTTATAAAATATTTTTTGAGTTGAAGGCTATTGTATATATAGAACTAATATTTCTTCTAAAATATACTAAAGATACTTTGGTTAACAATATGATATAAAAAATATAAAATGATACAGATAAGACATGTGCTCTCTTATTTTTTTTAAGCAAGGGTGCAACTACACCCACAAATATATAATAGATTAGCTAAGAACAAAGAATCCATTACAAGCCCTAAACCTATAATTAGGAAGAAGCAACCTATTTCTATTAAAATCATGCGAAATGAACGTAGGAGGATAGTTCCACCAAGAATCAGATCTAGAATTCACTCTAAAGTTCGCCAACTTGTCTGTGCAAACATTCTCTTCCCTAAATATGTGAGACACCCTGACTTGCATGCCCAACATAGTGACCCTACACTTGTTCATAAGGTTGCTTAGCTTCCAAGAAACCGCTCTGCTACCCCTGAAAATTTCCACCACCGAGGTTGAATCACACTCCAACAAAATTAGATGCCAACCTTTGGAGTATGCAACATGAACATATTAAATTGTAGCAAGAACTTCAGCATAAAGAGAGTCTTGAATGTTGAATTAAGAAGCAAAGCACCCCAAGCAACCACCATGACCATCCCTAAAAATAGCACCACCCCTTGCATGCCCTGGGGACCCCTTGGTTGCACCATCTGAATTAATCTTCTCCCAACCCAGAGAAGGAAGATTCCAAGTAACCTCGGAAATTGTAGGAGCCTTATTGTAGTTGCAATTCACGTTGAAAGCTTTTAGGATTGAGAATTCTAGCATAGAAGGTCTTGCACACATCTTAGAGAAGTTTCCAGTGAAAGAAGTATCCATTTTAATTTTTACAGTTGCTTGGGCGATGAAGATTGACAAATTATCATATCTGTTTTGTTCCTACAATGCCAGAAAACAGAGATTGAGTTAATAATTCCAGCTACCAAGACCTGTTTCAATTGAGGACTCCAGTGGGTAGAGATTGTCATCGGGCTTTGAAGTGAAAATTTGTCTGGGTGGAAACCAAATTGAATACTTAAACAGTTCCAGATAGAATTGTCAAAAGTACAATTGAAGAACAAGTGATTAAATGATTCTTCACTAGAGCAACACAAGTTGCAGATGGAAGCCAAAGATATGCCTCTAGACTTCAAGTTCTCATTAGTTGGCATTCTATTATTGAAGAGCCTCCAAGCAACAAACGACTTAGATGGGGGAATTGAGATTGACCAAATATTCTTGCACTAGTTATGTTGAGCTTGAGGAGGCTTGGTGAAGATGTAGGCCTCTTTCATAGTTAGGATCCCATCACTAGAGTGTAACCAAGCCAACTTGTCATCCAAAGATGTATTAGGGATTGGAGTCTTAATTATTTGCTGACACACATGAGGATGCAGCCTAGCCATCCAAGGTGGAATTATCCAAGCAGAAGCGTGAATAAAGTCAACAACCTTAGCCAATAAAGCAGAGGAGATTGGATTAGGGATACCAAGGAGGTCAGCTAAAGGATTGCCCAACTAATTGTCCAACCAATAGTTTATTGTGCTCCCATTACCTAACAACCAGATTGAGTTTTCCTTGATCAGATGCCAATACTTTTTGTAACTGGATTTAGGCTTTGAAGCTTTACAAAATCTATTCCTATAAAAGGCTGCCCATTCTTGAGAGGAAGAGGTCATATCCCAAGCCAGCTTGAGAATTGCAGCCTGGTTCATCGTTTTGATTGTTCTTAAACTAAGCCCACCTTCTTTGACAGGGCAGCAAACCTTATGCCAAACAACAATAACCAACCTTTTGACCTTAGTATCCCCAGACCAAATGAGGTTTCTTATGCAATTGTCCATCCTTTTTAGCGAATTGACAGGCCAACTATAAACATGAAAGCTATAAACTAACATGCTATGAATTATAGATTTAACAAGTTCAACTCTGCCCATAATTGAGAGGCAAGACCCCTTCCACTTGGCCAGCTTGTTGACAATTTTGTCTGCTATTGGCTGCAAGTGAATAGCTTTTGGTTTTCCTTTGAACAAAGGGACACCAAAATAGTTGAAGGGCAATTGACCAGCTCCAAAACTCAGCCAGTTAGTGAGTTTGCCAATTTTTCTAGCATTTGCTTGGGTAGAGTAAAACTTGCACTTGTTAAGGTTTAAACATTGAGCAGAGATTCTAGCATAATCAGTGAACAAATTCTTTATAGGTGACAATTCTCTCTTGATGCCTCTACAAAAAATCAATATGTCATCAGCATAAAGAATATGGCTAGAGTAACAATCCTAGGGCCAATAATTGTGCTAATTCTCTCATTCACCAACAAGCTAGATAACCATATGTTGATCATATCTTCAGCCAAACAAAACAGTAGGGGTGATAAAGCTAACCCTTCTCTTGCAACTGAAGAAACCCACATATTGGCCATTAACAGAAATTGACAATTTAGCAGAGTTACGAATCACCTCAATCCAGTTTATGAATGAGTTAGCAAATCCAAAAGCCTTGAGGGTGTCCATAAGGAATCTCCAATCAATATTATCGAATGCCTTTTTGACATCCAACTTGATTGCTAAGTTTCCACCAAATGTCTTATGGTCAAGGAGATTAATTGCTTCAGAAGCAATACAAATGAAATCATGGATATGCCTATCTTTGATGAAGCCTCTCTGTTGTTTAGAGATAATTTTTGGAGCAATTGTTGCAAGCCTGTCAGCCAAGACTTTGGTGATGATTTTAAATTGAAATTTTCCTAAAGCAATGGGCCTAAAGTCCTTAATTTTGTCAGCATAAGGGAACTTAGGGATTAGAACAAGATTGTTTGAATTAAGGTTTGGAAGGATCCAACCCTGGGTGAAAAATTGAGTCACTGATTGGAAAACATCATGACCAATGATATCCCAAAATTCCTAAAAGAAACACCCTCCAAACCCATCAGGGTCAGGGGCACCCTCCCCGTTCATGGAAAAAACATCAGCCTTAATCTCATCCTCTAAAGGAATTGTGGAAAGCATTGTGTTATCTTCCTCAAAAACTAGATGAGGGATAACAAAGTTAATGAGATTGCTAGGATGAATTTCATTTTCTGATGCAAACAAGTTGGTGAAGTAATCCAACACATGATTTTCGATATCCTGCTTATCTAGCAAAGTGGTTTCACCATTTCTAATCATGCACATAGGCTTAGTAGCATATCTGATTTTGGAAATTTTATGGAAGTAACTTGTATTCCTATCACCACTAATCTGCCAATTCAATCTAGATTTCTCCCTCCAAAGCTCCTCCTTAGAATTTAAAGCAATCATCAAATCCATTTGTGTCTGCTCCTCTTGAGCCAGAAGGATTTCATTTTGGCCCTCAGAAGTGATTCTTTGTTGGATAAGCTCCACTGAGGATAAGGCATCCTTAACCCTGAGATGAATGTTTCCAAAAATCTCTTTATTCCAGAATTTTAGGATATCCTTGAGGACCTTGAGCTTTTTGGACAAGACATACATAGGGCATCCCACCACATTGCTAGCCCAGTGAGTCCCTACCACCCTTCTAAGGCTATCACGTTGAAGCCACATTTTATGGAACCTAAAATGAGTTTGCATAGTGGTGGAAGCATTGGAGGAGCAAAACATTAGAGGGTGATGATCAGAAGCAGATCTAGGAAGAGTGTAGCAAGAAGTTTGATGCCAAAGTGAGAGCCAACTATCATTGCAGATTGATCTATCCAATATTTTTTCTGTATGAGCCAACCCTCTCTTTCTGTTAGATCAAGTGAATTCAGCTCCCCTAGTCAATATGTGATGCAAGTGGCCAACCTCAGAGAACCTTTTGAAGTCCTCACAAGCAGTTCTATTCGACAGGTAAACTCTTCTACACTCATTAGCACCCAGGACAGAATTACAATCCCCTATGCAACACCATGGACCCTGGTTGGCCAAAATAAGAGACAAGATGTCAGCCTACAAGGACCTACGCATCAAGTAATTGGTATGTGCATAGACAACACAAATGAAAACTTGTTTGTTATCCAAAATCAAAAAAATAGAGATTTGCTGAGAGGTATTGGAAATGATGTTAGGGTTGAGACCAACATGACAAAGCCCCCAGATATTGGGCAACAAGCTACCCTTATCATTCACAGTAAAAAGCTTAAAATTCAAGGCAAGCCAAAATAAAGGATTGATTTTATTAGAAAGCACCATGGGCTCAGATATGAAGGCAACATTTGGCTTATTAACAGAGCAAAGCTTTTTAAACACTAATCTAGTTTTAGGATTACCCATGCCCCTACTGTTCCAATATAGCACCTTCATTTGGAGACATTTAGATAACCACCTCTACGGGTAAAATGAACTTTTTCCAAGCTTTGCTTATGTCTTAGTTTTTTCTTTTAAGATTTTGACAAAAATTTTGTGTATATTCCCTCCTTTGCTATGTCACTATCCTCCCTTTCGACTATAACCTCCTCCTCTTCATCAGCCCAAAGTCTTTCTACAATTCTTGATTCTTTTGCTGTAGACACATTGGTCATCTGATCATGAGCTTGGACTGTGAAATTCTCAACTTGCAAGAGCTGCAATCTACTATTACCATCATAGTCCATTGAGTCTTCCACTCTGGTATCACTAGACTCCTCATCAGATGATCTTTATGGATCACATGTCTCCTCATTAGGGGGAATAACATCCTTTTGATGTTGATCCAATTGCAAATTCACACAATTATCAAACTCCATCTCAATGACCAAGTCATTTTCCTGAGTTACCTTAGCCACTTCCTTCAACTTTCCAAGTACAGAATCACTCTTATGAGTAGGGGTGTTTCTTTTATTACCATTACTTGGAGCAGGGTCATTTTCTGGTATGAGCTTTGAGATTTTCCCCATAGGATTAGCTTTCTTATGCCTTAAAGACTCAACTCCTGATTCCTTATTAGTTCTCCTACAGTTAGAGAGTAGGTGACCAATTGAATGGCATTCAAAGCAAAATTCAGGGAGATTTTCATACTCTATGTAGACAAAAAAATGCGAATCCTTCTCTTTCCACCAAGATTTGATTTGGCAGGGATCCCTTAAGATCTATGTCTACCAAAATCCTTGCAAAGTGCAAGAAGGACCTACTAGAGGTTGCCTCATCCAGAGATGTTGGAGTTTCCAACCCCCGGAAATAGAGAACAAAATTCGAGCACTCCAATACTCCAGAGGTAGTCCCAAAATCTTGATCCAACATTGCGAATGTGAAAGCTTCTGTAAATTGGGATTAAAATTCGGGGACCACAGGGACAACCGAAGAAAGCCTGGCTTCAAAATCCAGGATCCAACTGCACAAATCAACCTCATGTCCTCAACCGATGAGAAAGAAAAATCATAGAACCCTCGACCCAGGGAGATCATGCTCCATGTTCCATATGGTCTGAAGCTTTGCTCTAAGTTTAGTGAACTTAATAGGTGTGTCTCCCTTGGATAAAATAAGTCTTCCATGAAGATGAGTCTTACACCTTTGGAGACCAACTTGGTACTCCTCCTCCAAAATCTTAACCGCTATAGCATCTCCCTTAATAATGGATGAGGCAACTGGGAGATGGAAATGTCACAGGCGACCTTGAGAGTTTGAGCGAATGATTTCTTCGTGTGTGTTTACGGGATTTGTGGAACCGCATCTTTGCTAACAAGCACCTCTTCAGACGCAGAGGTATCCAGATTGGCCAAGAAGTTCCAAGGAATCTTTGTTTTGGGATTTAGAGACTTCATCATTATAGTTCCAAGATTGTTGGAGGTCAAGCCCTAGCAGAGCTTTTTTTCATTTTCCTCTTGTTATGATCATTCTTCTTTTTATAAATAATGATAATCAATTTATGTAATAATGATCAATGATACTACTTAACAAATATATAAACAATATGAAATATATGTTTTTCTAATCTGTATAACATATTTAAAGTGTATCATATTTTGAATTTCAAATTTTCATCATGCCCAAAATTCTTCATGTTGAAATTATATAATATCTCAATTATGGTAAGTATGTGTGGTTCACAAGTATTAAAATTAAAGCTAGAACACACACAAAAAAGACGTTAGTCTACTAGTATAAAACCCTATTGAATTTGTAAGATCCAAAGTTTGATTTCTAAAAACAATACTTATTATAAGGGACTGCCACGAATATCGAATAATATTTTTTCTTACCTAAAAATATAAAAAATATTATTAATAGTACAAAAAAAACTGGAACAAAACTATAGAATTTAGGAAAGGGAAACCAAAGTATTAGTGATAGAAAAACAAATATATTAATGAGATTCATGTTTCCAAAGGCCAATAGTACAACGGCACTAATGTCAGATTCATGGACACAGAGCATCAAATATTAGTACTTGAAAGTTGAAATAGTTGCGAAAAGAAGGGGAAAAACATGGTCACTAACTTCCTAATTTAGAAACCTTAGAAAAACAGAAAAAAGGAAAGTCCCAATCCTTTTCAAGTTTCATTTCCATTCTCCCATAAAATACTGACATGTTCCCCTTTTTCTTCATAGTACTTGCGATTTGTGAGTTTTTGGCTTTGTGCAATTTGATTTTACGCTAATGCCCTTTATAGATAGAATGGTACCGGATATACCTTCAGCACATTTGCATTTTTTAATACTATATTATCCACAACACAGTATCCAATAATGGTTTTTCATATGCTCTATAATTAAGTACTTAATACCTTAAAAGTATACTTTTCCCACGTGACTTGATCAAGATAGTGGAGACATGGGCATATTTAAGTACGACCCCAATGTATGTTGGTATCAATCTTATACTATAAAGGGTGTTAGATAGATCTAAAAATCTTAAGTGACAAAGACTAAAATGATAGTTAACTAAATTAATATGGATAAAAGTAGCATACAAGGACAAAAAAATATAATCTTTTTATTGAGTTTTGAGTTTTTTATAATAAATGTTCTAAAAGCATTATTGGTTAACCAAATTCTTAAAGTATGTATGCTTATAATCTACTTATTCTCTCTTCAATCTTAAATACTCATGCTCAAAATCTTGGGTATATAATATTGTTCACCTAAACTCAAGTGTCTCTTCAACCTGCAAAAGATAAGTGAGAATCAAAATTTTAATAATGCAACTTGTATGGTTCATATATTTAATTTATTATTACTAACATATCGCCACTTAGTTTATGTCGATCCACATTCTTATTTTATAATATTAAATATTAAATTTGTATATTTTATTTTAGAGAATTAGAATGTTATTTATTGGATGTATTTCATGTTATAATTTTTTATTTTAGAGTATTAGAATTTTTTTATTGGATGTATTTCATGTTTTAAACTTTATATATAGTATAGATATAGATATCTAGGATTATATGGCTATACTTTAAAAATAAAAAATAGTAAGAGCAAAATAAGAAAATAAAATCATGATGATAATTATTTCATATCTTGATCCATGTTTTTTGGAATTTATATTAATCAGGAAAAAATCAGTGGCTGCCAAAATTACTTATGTTTAACTATTTCAAAATACGACAATTCTAGCTTATATATGTAGTATCCTTATTTTAATTTTAAAATATGTAGATAGTTAAATTAATATTTGACTTTAATAATATCAGAAGACATTATTTTATGTTAAAAAAGAGTTATTAATTTAGAAAGTTAATCTTTTCATGATATTAAACTAGTACTTAGAGAGCCAAATTCGTTCATATGCATTTAATATGATTAAAAGTAAAAATTATTTTATTATAGATATTTAATCATTAAAACTAATATCATTTTTGGATAATATAATTAAAACAGCAACCTTTTCATTTATTTCCTTTCCTTCATAAGATATATTATTTTGGAATTGGATTGCACGTAGTGGTATTTTAGACAACGCACAATTCGAAAACTGGAACAAAAAAAAGAAATATATATATATATATATATATATATACTTGTAATGTATACATTTTATATACTGTTAGTACATCATCTATGTATGTACTCAACATAATAAATGATATAATAACTATTTATAAATTTTTACATTAATTAGATATAGATATTACACTAAAAAAAATAAAAAAAAATACGGTACAAGGTACAGTATGTGTAACCGTATTCCCACTCGAAACCACTACTGGTTTTATACGCTCCCATGAGCTGTTTCAGAAATTGGTTTCATCACTTTCCTTAAATAGATACCTTTCTCACTCTTTGCTCACTTTGTTGTTGTCTCTTATAACCAAAATCCGTTCATTACAAAGTCAGTAACCGCTTCTCATTCTCTCTTATTTTTTCTCTCTTTTCTAGATTTTCGCTCTTTCTTTCCACCATAAATAATCGATTATTAGCATACTTTTTCTTTTACATTATAAGTCAATGTTCTTTGCGTGCTTTTTGAACTTCATTTCAATTTTTTTGCCATGATTTGAATCTGTATGCTTTTTTTTTGGATCGAGTTAGGGTTTTGACCGAATGGGAAGAGGAAAGATCGTGATAAGGAGGATCGACAATTCAACGAGCAGACAAGTGACGTTCTCGAAACGAAGGAATGGTTTGCTGAAGAAGGCAAAGGAACTTGCGATTTTGTGCGATGCTGAGGTTGGAGTTGTTATCTTCTCTAGCACCAGCAAACTCTACGATTTCTCCAGCACCAGGTTAGATCTTTATCTGTATTCATATTTTCTGAGTACTGAGCTTATTGTAATAATCATTAATAATTAATTGCAATTTTTAAGTATTTGATGAAGAATGAAGATAGTGCATAGTGTTTTTTATTTTCTCTATTTTGGTGAATGTGATAATACAATAGTTAATTAACAAAAGGTTTCTCTATTTTCTCTATATAGAAATCACTGATTTGATTTCGGGATAACTTTGTTATCTTCTATACTTGGTTTAGCTAGCTAGAGTGTCAAGTTATATTTTACTCTAAGGAAGCAAAAGGTTTAGAAATTTTGTGCTAATAATCAAGGTGTGGAGTTTTAGTTCCATCAGTATTTGGAGTCTGTCAAAACCTTGCTTGGCTTAGGTCAAGAAATTAATCGAAGTTAATTTGTGGGGCATGGCCGTGCAAGTTTGGAGAAAGAAAATATTCTTAATGATGCACATTGTTGATCATAAGTGTTAAGCCAGCCCACACATTGATCGCACGCACGTATATACATGATATGTTATATTAGATGATCATAAGATATTTGTCAATGGGCACCACAGAATGATAAGTAATTTGCTGATCATTTCTGTTGTATTTGAAGTGCATTGTTGTAATAGGTATGAGTTCCCCATCCTTCTATATGTTGACACGAGAGATGTTTTATTTTACAACATTTGGGACAAAATGAGTTTGCAAATACCAAGGTATCAAAATTGTAAATAGGTTAGGAAAAACGTGCATAAAAATGGAATGTCCTTGCAAAAGTTGGCAAAATTTGTTGTTCAAAAACAAGAATGCTTTTTGAACATCCCATCTATGACATTTCATGTGAAACATGCACCATATTGCATTTGAATGTATAGTGTATTGTTCTCACATGACATATCAATGATTTTTTTGTTGCTGTGCACAATACTCAGATATATTTAGAGTCTTCAAGTAAGCAGATTATGTTTAGAATTCCTAATGGCTATATGCCTGCCTATGAGTTTAATATGTTATGCAAATGATTCATTTGCTAAAAGGAAATACGACCCCACCATGGTGGGGACTAAGAATGTATAGGGATCCGTGGTCGGGCATGATAACCATCACGACCGTGGATCATCACATGTATTAATAGGTAGTGAATCACGATCGTGAATTAGGATGATGTTGATAAATTTTTGCACTTTTCTATAGATTTTTAGGGTTATGTATTAGGTTTGGGGAGAGGACTATATACATGTATTTTGAAACTATAATTATTATAAGCAAGAGCTTATAGCCCTAATCTCTAATAATATATTGATAGTCACTCAAAGCTTCTAAAGATATGAATACAATTGTCTGAACCTCGTCACAAATCCTAATGTTTTGTCTTTCTTCTTCTCCATTGTTTATTCTTTTTCTTTCATTCGATTTCTTGCTCCCAACCGCTTCGTTGTACAATGATTGCTTATACTACAACAACAATTGGTATAAGAGCCACTTATATAAGACACCTTTTAACCTAAGTGCTAGATTCGTGGTGGAGAAGTAGTTCGATGGAACTGGTCATTTAATACTGTAGCAAATGAATGTTAAGGATGTGTTGGCTCATCATACTCTTCTAAAGGCATTGAGTGAGGATAAACCAAATCACTTGAAGTAGAAACATTATTATTTGGATGCATGGTGTGACACATGCATCGACATATATGTAGGTGAGTGAATAATTGACCCAGATGGAACATCAGGCTTTAAAGATAAGTGTTGACAATGTCCCTCACTATCGAGAGGATAATCTTCTCTAAGATGATAAGTGGTGAATCATTATAGCGTTTTCGCGACAACGTGAAAAAGATGTAATTGCTAGCGGATCTACATAGCATGCAAACATTAGTAGGATGCATAACACATACCACATTGATAGAGATGCATGTTTTGACACATACATTGATATAGATGCATGGTATAATACAAATATTGGAGCAGATGTATAATATGACACACACATTAGTTAGCATTGATGCAAGGCATATGATGGGCGTATTCCTTAAGGTGGTGTGCGATAGTTCTTATGAACTAAGGATATTGATTCAGACAATGATGATAAATATTGAGGTTTTCCAATCAGACTTCGTGGTTCATGTGGCAGCTTAGTATTGAAGAGGAAAATTGTTGATAGACTCTAGTGTGGAGGTTCCTTGTATTAAATGACCTTCTAGCGACAAATAGTTTGGTGATATGTTTCATTAGACGAGGCACAAGTTTGGAGAAACTACACCGTAAATAGTTAAGATTTAGGCTCTCGGTGATATCGTCAAATACTTAAATGCTATAACGGAAGCATAATTTTTTGTAGAGAAAGTCACGTAGAGGAGTCGTTAAAGAGAGTTAGGTGTTGCACATATTTTCTAGGGGGAGGGGTATTCACCAATCACACATTGTTATACAAACACTACGTCAGAGTTGCAGTTCCACAACGTGTATTTTAGATGTATAATAGCGCTTTCGTATGCTTTCTGTTTGACCATAATAGTATATTATCATGATTAACCGTACTTCTACTATGTTGTTGTATTGAATATATATAATAGTGCATCACACAAAAAGTGTTATCATATATTTCATACATACAATAACACATCGTACACAAAGCGTTGTCATAGATTTCATACATAAGCATTGCATATATAACATATATTATATAAAACATGTAACAAACATGCACAATTCCACCACATTTACCAAAGATTTGACAATATAAACATATTTCTGAAAACTCAATTCATAAACTATTGTATGATCTGATCTCTTTTAGTTCAAATTCATTAACCTAGAAGATTATATGCAGTAATGAAAGAGAGAAGGTAATGAAGATGTAAAGAACAAATCTATGAATTTCTTTTATTCCTTAACTGAAGAAATAAGAAGGCATAGAGACATAATTTAGATTCAACATAATAAAAATCAAATTAGAATTTACATAGAAAATATGGATTAAAAGATAATAGCCAAATGCAAGAAATACATATAGAGATTGCAAGTTTGGTAAATCACCAACAACTCCATTTAACTTCAACCTTGACATTTCCTATATTATAAAATAAGCAATTAATGTAGATATAAATAAGGTAAAATAAGAGAATGATTCATCTTGTACTTGAAAATAGAAACCAAAAGCTAATAACTTACTTGAAGAGAAAAATTAGGAGAAGAAGAGTTAGAGAAATAGAATACTAAATAATAAGTATATTATTGTCTGTGAGATTTTGTTTTTAAATCTGGAAAGATTCACGCTCACTAAAACAATCATTTTGAGCATATGACTTTTAACAGCGCTTTTGTTTGTAAAAAACGTTTTTGATATGTCACCTTTAACAACCCTTATTTAAGTCAGCACTATTAAATAAATTCAAATCAACAGCGTTTGCTTACAAGTGCTGTTAAATATCAAAATTCTTTAAAATTATTTAGTTGTAATATTATGTTTAACTTTTGATAATGAAATGACAAATAACATAATTTACTTACCAAATATGAGTTAACATACTTTACTTACCAAATATGAGTTTTTGTTGTGTTAAATAACATACATTAATATTCTATTTTAATTATATTGGTTGACGATTTAGAATAATTTTTTGAAGTAATAAGCAATTGTCTTTTCATATATGTATGACCAAATTGTGTTATATATGAAAAACTAGTATGTGAGTTTCTGTTAACAATTTGAATTATTTTTGTGTAATATTTACTCGAGTGATATCTTTCAAAATAAAATTAATTAATTTCATTAGTACATATTAAGTAATAACTAAAACAAACGTTTTTTTGAATATATAACTTTAGTTTAGTGTAAAAAGCGTTGTTGATATGTAACTTTAAACAACATTTATTTAAGCAAGCGCTGTTAAATAGATTCAAATAACAGCGCTTGCTTAAAAAAATATATGTTAAATATCTTAGGCAAACATACAACATCATTTCAAAGAAAGCATCATTAAAGCTATATTTACCTATCAAATTTAACAATGCTTGTTTAAAAGAACGTTGTTAATTATCTTCCGTATCATATTTAATATAATTGTGCTAGAAAGCGTTATTAAAGGACGTTGTTGAATGCGAATTGTGATGTAATGAAATGACATAAGGAAATACAACCACGGATGGTAGCAAAATGTCCGTACAGTCCTGGAAAATGTCCGTACAGTCCTAGAAAATGTCCATTATTCCTTCATCTTGCGAGATAAATGCATACCTGATCAACAAACACAAATAATTTGGAACATAGTATAAGGTAAAATAACTTGCCAATTATATAGGACATAATCCATTCTTCCATGATTTCTGTAATCATATCCTTGGTATAAGTTAAGCATTTAAATCACATAAAGTCGCTGCTAGCCATTCAAATGACCATAACCACAATATGCATAACCTCATATGTGATCTAAAACCCTAACCATATCTCTTATTACCCAAGAGTGGATGGTTGTCATTGTTGAATTGAGTTGTACCCTAGACAAAATTTATTTATAAGGTTAGAAGGTTAAAATCATTGAGAGGTCTTAAACTAAGCATCATCTCGGTCCAAACTTCCTACGTGATTTATTGTTTATGGCCTATGAGACTTTTGTTATGCCACATTAGTTAATTGAAACATAAATGAAGTTAAGGGAAAGGGTGTAGCAATTGGGCAGATACCAAAGCAAGAAAGTCGAATTACTAAAAAAAACAGCTTAGAGTTTAGGATGTATGCACTTAGTATAAAAATTATTTGCACAATTTCTATATTATTAATCATTCATTTATTTATTTGTATTTAAGTCAACAACAGATAAATTGCAGCCCAAAGACTCGTCAACAAAGTCCAATCAAACTGAATTCAATAACTCTCAAACTACTTGAAGTTTCCGTTTTTATAAAGCTGTTTGTTTTCAGTTAGTTTTCTGTTTTTCTGGTATACTATTTTTAGTAGTATATATGTTTCTATTTTTCCCTTTCTTAGATTCATTCATAACTTCAAGATTTCTATTCATTCTTTTTCAATAATATCCAGAAGTATTCTTTTATCACTTTCTTTGCACGTTTTGCTATCTTTCATATCTTGCATCAAGCTTCTATTTCAAGGTCCATTATCACGCATTGTTCATTCCTTCATCTTTCACCATGGCAAGTTATAACTTTCACATGGTATCAGAGCACCTTTTATGAAGGTGTCTCTGCTGTGCCATCTTGCCTTCGAATCACACGACAAGCTTTCTTCTCCGTTCATTCCCTACCAAATGGCAAACCAAATCATCAATCTAATTTTGGATCCTGAAAGTCCTTTCTTTATGCCCCCTAATGAGAACCCTGGAGCAGTTTTGGTTTCTTCCCTTTTGAAAGGAGACAACTATCTTAGATGGCCCAGGGCCATGAGCATGGCACTAGAATCAAAGAACAAACTTCAGTTCGTGGATGGATCTCTAACAAAACCAGCACCAAACGACCCTCTGTTTTTGGCTTGGAAGAGATGTAACACTCTTGTGGTGTCTTGGTTGAACCAAGCCATTGATCCTGCAATAGTGCAGAGTGTTCTATGGATGGAAACAACTACTGAAATTTGGAAAGATCTTCTAGAAAGGTATTATCAAGGTGATGCCTTTTGTATCTCAGACTTAATTGGTGAAATTTACACTTATAAAACAAGGAAACTCCTCTATTGATGCCTACTTTACACAAATAAAGAGTTGTTGGCAACAACTTGATAATTTTAGGCCAATCCCCCCTTGTTTATGTCAAATCAGATGCACCTGTCCCTTAATCCCCACCATTCAAAATTATAGGGAGAATGACTATGTCATATGCTTCTTGAGAGGATTAAATGAGTTTTTTCTACTGTTAGATCCCAAGTTATGATAATGAATCCTCTCCCTTCCATAAATAAAGTCTTATCTATCTTAATCCAACAAGAAAGCCAGATGCATATAGATGATCCTAGAACCTTAGTAAACTTTTCAAATAATGACAACAACATGAATACCTCTAGTTATGATTCCAAATCTAGAGGGAGGGGAAGAGGATATCGAGGTCAAATCTCTAACAGACCTGGAAGGATGGTATCTTAGGAAGATCTCTGGGAGGTAGAGGCCAAAAGATTTGTAGCTATTGTCAAAAGAGTGGTTACACCATAGACACATGCTATAAAAAGCATGGATATCCTCCCAATTACTTCACTTCAAGTTCTGCAAACAGCTATGGTACAACAGAAAATGAGCAATCACATGAGGAATGGGGGTTTTTCACTGAAACTCCTAAGCAAACATCAGATAGACACAACTCAAACTCTTCCCTTACACCTGAAGAGCAACAAGCCTTAAGGATCTTGCTAAGTCAGCAGAAACACTCTGCCAATTATATCACATCTAAATCCTCCAATTCAGATGCCAAAAATCTAGGTAACCATTTGATATTGTCCTATGCTACCAAAGAAGATTCTTGGATCCTGGACAGTGGAGCAACAGATCATGTATGTTACTCTTTGTCTCAATTTCAATCCTACAAGCAAATCAAACCTATATCAATTACTCTGCCAAATGGGAGCCAAGTTGTTGCCCATTATTCGGGAACTGTGATGTTTTCTGCCCCTCTATATCTTACTAATGTCTTATACATTCCAAGCTTTAATTTCAAACTTATATCAATTTCTAAGCTTACTTCTTCCTTGCCTTGTAATCTAATTTTTTCAAATAATGGCTGCACAATTCAGGATCCTCACTCATTGAAGATGATTGGTGTAGTTGATATGAAAGGAGGATTGTATGTTATGGTATCATCCATCTTGACTCAACCAAAGCCTCACAATGTTAATGCCTATACTAGCTATACTGATTGTAACCTTTGGCACTATAGGGTAGGCCATTTATCTCATGATAAGCTAGTAACTATGCAGAACACTTATACTGATAGGGTTACTAAATCTGCATGTATCTTTGATCTTTTACATATGGATATATGGGGACCTGTTTCAAGCCTTTCTACCTTTGGTCATAAATATTTCTTGACTATTGTTGATGATAAAAGTAGGTTTACTTGGGTTCACTTCATGAATTTTAAATCTAAAACATGTCATCTCATAAAATGTTTCATACAATATGTTCAAACTCAATTTTATTATAAAGTTAAAGCCATTAGGAGTGATAATGGGAAAGAATTCCTAATGCCTGAATTTTACTCATCTAAAGGAATCTAACACAAAACTTATTGTGTTGAAACCCCTCAACAAAATGGAATTGTTGAGAGGAAACATCAACACATTCTTGCTGTTGGAAGAGCCTTAATTTTTCAGTCTAATATGCCTCTATGCTTTTGGAATTATGCAATCTCTCATGTTGTCCATTTAATAAATAGACAACCAACTCTCTTTTTATCCAATAACTCACCTTATCAAGAATTGTATAACTGTCTGCCTAACATTAAGAATTTAAAAGTGTTTGCCAGCCTTTGCTTTGCTTCTACTATTGTTTCTCACAGGACCAAGTTTGATCCAAGATGAAGGAGGTGCATATTTTTAGGATTCAAGTAAGGGACAAAATGATATATTTTGTTGGATTACAAAACCAATGAAATATTTGTCTCTAGAAACACAATCTTCTATGAGCAGATATTTCCATTTCATCATTGTGAACCTGACTCTACAAGCTCAACAAATATTCTACCTATCACTCAAAGTGATCCTTTCAATTATCATCCTGCTGATCTACAACCCGTTTCTACACTTTTTCTTCCTAACAGTGAAGGTGAAAGCCAGAGTTCCATCAACACTGGTCCAAACTAGCATACTGAAAACACAAATCCTACTCCAATATCCACCAACAGACATTCTACTAGACCTAGAAGACCACCTCACTACCTGCAGGATTATCATTGCACTCTCATAACCAACTCAAAGTAAAATCAGATATCCTATATCAAATGTTGTGTCATATGACAAACTATCTTCAGCTCACAAACACTTCTCTTTATCCATCTCTACTACTCATACACCAACACAATATCATGATGTTATTCAATACAAATGTTGGACTGATGCCATGAAAACAGAATTGGATGCTACTTGGATCCTAACACCCCTGCCTCCCAATGCAAAAGCCATAGGGTGCAAATGGGTCTACAAAATTAAACACAAAGCGGATGGTTCAGTTGAAAGACACAAAGCTAGGTTGGTTGCAAAAGGCTACAACCAAACAGAAGGTATTTTGACTATTTGGATACCTTCAGTCCAATAGTGAAAATGACTACAATAAGGGTTCTCCTCTCCCTTGTTGCTGCTCACAATTGGCATTTACATCAATTAGATGTAAATACAGCCTTCTTGCATGGAGAATTAAAGGAAAAGGTCTACATGAAGATCCCACCTAGGCTGCAAGTCTCTAACCCAAACCTTGTTTGCAAGTTACAAAAGTCCATTTATGGACTTAAATAGGCTAGTAGGCAATGGCATGCCAAACTAACCATCACCTTACTCAAATCTGGCTACAAGAAATCTCATTCAGATCACTCTCTCTTCATCAAATCCAACCATTCAGGTTTCACAGCAATATTGATCTATGTAGATGACTTGGTTCTTGCTGGCAACAATCTTCAAGAGATCACACAAACCAAGCTCCTCCTAGACAAAGAATTTAGCATTAAAGACCTTGGGACCCTCAAATTTTTTCTGGGCATGGATATAGTTAGATCCATTCATGGAATTGCCCTTTACCAGAGAAAATACAATCTGGATTTGCTACAGGAAGCTGGATTTCTTGGATCAAAACCTGTGTCCAAACCAATGGAATACAACACTAAACTTCATGCTCATTCAGGTAACCTCCTCTCTGATGGATCATCCCACAGAAGATTGATGGGAAAGCTTCTCTACCTCACACACTCTCGTCCAGACATCTCATATTTCGTTGGTATTCTAAGTCAATATCTAATTGCTCCCACTCAACTTCACCAAACCAGTGCGTATAAAATTTTAAGGTATCTCAAAAATTCACCAGGAAAAGGTCTTTTCTTTCCTTCCTCAAACACAACAATAATCAAAGGGTTCTCTGAATCAGATTGGGGGCATGCTTGGATACAAGAAAATCGATAACAGGTTGGTGCTTTTATCTAGGAGCTTCATTGGTTTCATGGAAAAGTAAGAAGCAAAATACAGTTTCAAGGTCCTCTGCAGAAGCAGAATATAGAGCATTAGCAATGGCCTCTTGTGAAGTTCAATGGCTTGTCTTCCTCCTAAGAGATTTTGGCATTTCTCACCCTACTCCTGTCAGCATTTACTGCGATAATAAATCAGCCTTGTACATTGTAACAAACCCGATTTTCCATGTGAGAACAAGCACATAGAGATTGATTGCCATGTGGTTCGAGAGAGAGTTCAAAACAACACCATTCACCTTCTTCCTATTACTTCTTCTTCCCAAATTGCAGATGTTTTCACCAAGTCCTTATCACCAACACCATTCCATATTTTAGTTTCCAAGCTTGGCATGTCAGATATCCACATACTAGCTTGTGGGGACTGTCAACAACAAATAAATTGCATGTCAGATATCCAATCAAACTGAATCCAATAACTCTCAAACTACTTGAAGTTTCCGTTTTTAGAAAGCTATTTGTTTTCAATTGGTTTTCTATTTTTCTGGTATACTATTTTTAGTAGTATATATGTTTCTATTTTTCCCTTTCTTAGATTCATTCATAACTTCAAGATTTCTATTCATTCTTTTTCAATAATATCCAGAAGTATTCTTTCATCACTTTCTTTGCACTTTTGCTATTTTTCATATCTTGCATCAAACTTAATTTCAAGCTTCTATTTCAAGGTCCATTATCACGCATTGTTCATTCCTTCATCTTTCACCATGGCAAGTTACAACTTTCATATTTATCTTATTTGTATTTAAGAGCTAATAGTCATTAAATATGAATGATATATAATATAGTGAAAATGTAAAAAACTTATATACTATTAATACCTACATTTGTTTCTCTTTATTTTATGGTTAGGAGGTTAAATAGGGAAGTAATATACTTTGCTATAACAATTGATGAAGAGATATCAAATAAATTATACATTTATGATTTTTATTGGTTTGGAGAAGAAATTTTGAATGTAAAAATAGTATCCTGGAAGGCCCCAGCAGAAAAAAAGAACAGTGGAATAATATGTATAATTAAGTTACAACTTATGGAAGACATTGAGACTATATTTGGGAGTTAGGAAAGAAATGGAAGGAGAGAGATCTAATGACAAGGATAGAGGAGGAAGGGGGTGAGAAAAGAAGACAATCTCCTCCATTGTTTGGGAGTATTAAATTTAGATGAGAAATGAGTAAAATAATGATAATATAAGAATATTTTTTTATTTTTCTTCAAAATGTAATTTTTTGGTACTACCAAGGGTATCCCTCACTCTTTGCGTAAGGAACTTAATCCCTTTCAGGGTTCGTGGTTGTCTCTTTCAATAAGTGTCACTCCCAAGAATCAAATTCTTAATCTTTTGGTCATCTTGAGGATCTAATAAGACTTTACACTACTAGACCAATGACTTGTTGGTCTTTAAAATGTAATTAAAAATGAGAAATAAAGAATAATATATTATATAATTTTACTGAACGTATTTAAGTATTTGACATATTCTCTTAAAAAACTCAAATTAGAGGAAATATGGAATTAGACACATTGAAGATTTTAGAGGGCTGAGAAATCCTCCAAAACCTTCATGTCTCATTCATATAAGGGAAGACTTTCCAAAGCTATCCCTTCTCTTTTCCTCTAAAACTACACTCCCAAACAAAGCCCCCAAATATAATGGAAAGCTATAAGATTTCATTGTCAAAGGTCAAGTTTGAGACCATATCTTATCATTTTGGTCTTGGATTAGTTGGATATGCTTATTGCCAAATGCATGTTTTTTCTAGATAATAACCTGGACAATTGAAAGAGTAAATAAATGAAAAGTGAAAAATGCTGAGAAAAGCTTTGAAACTGGATGACTTTATTTAAGTCGAAGAAAGACAAACTATATGAAACCGAAGTTATTAGGAAAAGCATACAAAATACTAGGGAAAAAGAGGAAGATGCAAAATTATATGACTCTCTCTATCTGATCCTAATCACATATTCTCTAGTATATTATTCACCTCTAAATTTATTCTTCTCTTCACATTTTACCATACAATATTCAATTTTATATAATATTGTGAATCTTATAGTTATAGAGTAATATTACTCCTTAAATTAGATCAGTGTTTTTTATTATATATGACACCTAAGCACCCACCAATCATCATATTGAATCTTATAATTTACCTGTCTTTCAATTTCTGTGTAGTATAGTATGATTTTCAATCTTTACCTCTAGAACACAATATATTTGTTTCTCATTAAACTTACACTTCATATATTTTATACTAATACGATTTATTCGAAACTCATGTGCTTCTAAAAACTTGTCTTAACTCTTCACATTTCTACTTTTCCATACATTTCTACTTTTCCATTTAGTTCCCTTCTGAATTCAATTAAGACAATATCATCATTGTGATACCATTTCTTAGATATAGGGTATATATAGCATCCTTAATTGTTAATATCCAGAAAAATACCTTTCCTCGAAATATTGAGATATGCCATATAACCAATGCCTAAAGGTGTGGAACATGTTCCTCTGCATCAGAATGCTTCCTTGATAAATGTTGTAGAAGATTATTATATGCATTTACATTGAATGACTTTTAGTAGTATTATTAAACTCAGACTGATCAATAATTCGGTCAGAGTACTAAGTCAATGAGTTATTGGTAGGACTAGTAGGTTAGTAGTTGGATCGATAACTCGGTTTATATTAAAAATTCTAAAAAAATCATAATATTAATTAACATTATTCAATAACTCTATATTTTAAATTTAAAAACATTACCGTATCTAATTAGATAACCAAAAAAGAATATTTTCTTACTATAAAATGTCACAAACAAATAAAAAACATATGTATTTTGCTTTAGTTGCAACAAAAAATGCACATAAATTAAAATTTAATTAAACAATGAAAGATTTGTTGTAATATAAGTTCACAAATGACAAATATGATTATAAGTAAGTTAAAAATATTTTCATTTCAAAACGACATTGTTTTGGTTGTTTACTAAAAATATATTTTTTTCATTGACTCAGTCTGTCCAAATGGTCTGACCATCTAAGTCACTGATTTTAGGCTTTAATCGACCGAGTTAAATTGAGTCAATCTGATTTTGATGCAAAACAGGTTGGATGAGAAGTTCGAATTGATCAAATATTTGATTCCTGATTGAATTGGTCGGACTGACCCGTCTGAAACCGAGTTTTATAATAGTGTCTATTAGTGAATATTCAGTTACCTGAGCACATATCTGATTCAATTTCAATGGCTTTTTCCAGCATGAAATCAGTAATCGACCGATACAACAAAGCAAAAGAGGAGCATCACCAACTTGGGAGTTCATCCTCAGAAATTAAGGTATACATTAATGTCTTATGCCAACATTCACAAGTGAAATATATAATTACATCAATTGCTAATTATTTTGGTGAAATAGTTTAAAATCTCCAACATACATTGCTTATACAACGAGATAAAACGGCAGATAACACAACACTTGATCTTATGCTGAATTCGATTTAACTGTGAATTGTAACATTAAGGATTATTCATCTGGTAATGAAGGGCTTGATACCATGTTAAATACCAATTCTTCTCTGTTATGAATCATAGCACTTCCATACTCAAATTTGTTATTTCTTTTTTCCTTCTTCATATCAACAAATTTTTACGGGAACTATCAACTACCTAACATACCGTCCACCTTTAATTATGTGTGAAGTAGTTTGGATATGTATAAAGAATATCATTATAAATCCTAGTAAGGAGAGTACTTCAAATTGAGGTTAGCCTAATTTCTATAGGAAGAGTGACACCAAGAAAAACAATAGATAAAACAATTAGGAAAGATTTAAAGATCATTGCTTCATTAATGAACACAATTTATAATAGAACATTCTTACATTGTTGGATTCATGTGGTTAACCTCACCTAATGAAATTGAAGTTTTGTTCTTTTTCCTTCCTAAAATAAATAGGAATTGCTCAAGATAAAAACAAAAAGTATATTGATTAATCCCATTTCATCTCCGAAGAATGGAAGGCGAGATAAGGAAGTGCAACACAAAAAAAGAACTCCCAAACTTACTCTGAAGCTAGATACAAAAATACAGACATTCCTCATTGAACTTGACTTTCCCTATCATTCATTCCTCTCAATAAACTACGACACATGACAACAATTAGAAGATTGGAGGGATTTGAGCAATTAGTGAGCAAATTAAAAAGAACATCATATAAGACACCAAGTTTAAAGCATGACCAACTGTTTGTTTAATTACCATGTAATTCATAGAAATAATTGTATTCGACCCAAATCGCTTAGGCAAATGTCAATTTCCAGCCCTAAAACATAAACCAAATATAACAAACAATTTAACAGGTAAGAACATAGATATAAAATCTTCCCAGAAGTTAGAAGTATTCCATAAAATGTCATAGAAACCCTAAAGCTTGAGAGAGAGAGAGAATCTATATAACTGAAATGTAGCTGCAATTGTTTATTGACTTAAAAGTGATTGTTACAATAAGCAAACAGGTTTATATACCTGAGAATATTTTCCTAAAGGAGCTACAGGTACCAGTATAGGGTGGTAATATACAAACTGAGACTGAAATACCTCACATGTGTACTCCACCATGCGTAAACACAATACACTATATTCTAACAACATGAATTGCAAACTTGGCAATCTTCAAGTACTTTATAAGCTTCCAATTAGATGACAATTTGCGTAGATCCATGCCTATTTATGAAAATGTTGAACAACTTGCCTAAATATAAAAATAGTGATGAAAGATCTTGACAGTTATCTTACATGCTTATTATAATGAAAGCATTTAAATTTAGTGAATCCTTTTCAAAACTGAGCATATCATTTCTTGTGTCATTTACTAGTTTTGGCAAAAGGAGGCAGCATTGTTAAGGCAACAATTGCAAAACTTGCAAGAAAGTCACAGGTACATTTATTTATGCAAAACATGTGAGTTTTAAGTGAGTTCAGAAATAGGCATGTCAAAGAGAAGAGATGAAAGCTCTAATAGATTTGATTTTTCAAGTGGAATCATTCACAAAAGAGAGATTAAAATCTATTGGCAAAATACTCTGGAGCAGTATGTGACAATTCATTATACAGTTTTTCATAAAAATATAAGCTAAATTTTGATGCATGATGCTCGCAATTTTAAAAGTGCCTCTGTACCTGTTAAACATGTCATAGGCTGGGATTATCTTTAGGTCTTCTCTGTAGTGTCCTGTTTTTTCAGCCACAAACAATATCTATCTTAATTTCAGAACAATATATGTTATTAAGATCCTCCCCATACCCAACTAGGTGAGAGAGCCTCATGCATTGGGCCGCCATTTTTCTATCCCATTGTAAGGAATGGGACTTATGTCCCACATTGAAAGTATTGGATTCCAGTGTGGGTTTTGAAAAGCTTGAAACCATCAAGCCACTCAAGAGATGGCTTTCCAGTGTGGGTTCTATGACCTTGGTCTCTCCAACCATGAGTAGCTTTTATGAATCTATTGATATCAAACCTTTCCACCATGTGCCTCAGCCAAAGTTATCAAATTGAGATTGATATCGTGATTCCGAAGACCTATTTCCTGAATCTAGAGAATTGAATCATGAATCATAAGACACACAACCAATAAACAAATAATACAATATAATTTGACATAAAGAAACTATAGATGTTATCATTTTAAAGTAAATAAATCAATATAACTAATGAACTAAAATAGGCACTACAAAATAAATCAATAATAGCTCAATCACACCAAAGAATGCAAACTTATTAAAAAATGGCTAGGAAAGAGAAAGGGCAAGCAATTGGAATCAGCCTTTTGAAGGAACCCAAAGCACAAAACAGAAGTATTCTGTGAGGAATACAGCCAAAAAAGAGATTCTGAGGCTGTGGGGATAAATTTTAGGGGTTTTAATTATGTGAATCGGCATGGAGGGTAATTTCATACTGCAACCCTTTTCTAATTAAATAAGGCTGATTTAAAGGCTCTAGAAAATAAGTTTTCAAGAATTACTCCAATCACTGCATCACCCATAAAACACATAAAGATGCCTGACTAAACCCCTAAAGAGACATTACAAGAATCGGCTTTTGCACAACCCGACTCGTTATCTTGTGTGAGACCCATTTGTGCATCTCTCATTCTGAATCGCAAGCTCATTTCCAGATTTTCTATACTCATGATACTTTAGCGAGTCAGTTGTGATTCTGGTCCATATTTGATTCATCCAATCATTTGAATTGTTGGCCCTCTTTTCTGTTTCAATTCGACTTGAGTCACATGTATCAAACATACCTGATAATAATTCCTCAGCTACAAATGAGCAATGTACGTACCAACATTGTAGTCTTTGCCCAGGACTAGTCAAATGGCTAGGGCATAGACAACCTGCGAGCTCCAAGGCTGCAGAGAATGTTAGAATGCGAAGATCCAATAGCAAGGCACGGAGCCTTAGTCCTACATCAAAAGCATGGGATTCTAGTGTGGGGTTTATAAGGCTTGGGCTATACAGCAGCCATGGCTAGCTTTTGTGGTGCAACTCTCCCAAGGTTTCATATAGTATGTTATCAGCAGAAACAGGAAAGCTTATCAACACAGAATTGTGTTGGTAATGGATGCAGAATAGCATGTTGGTTATGAACACATAAGGTGTTCGTCAAGGGATAAGACTATACAGGTAGACTAGGCAATGGTGTTCTTGATTTTCTTGTATGTTAATATCTCAAATCCAATTAATTTTCATATGATGAAACATGGTACGAACCAAGTTAAACAAGTTATCTAAAGTTCGACCATTGCACCCATACTGCAATAAAAATGATAAAGTTGTGTATAGTTTCTGGAAACACTACTGTGACTTCGTAACTAGTCCACATTTCAAGACTCGTAAATTATCAGTAAGTGGACATGTTAAAGACCATGGTGGTGGCTTACTTAATAATTTGATGAATTTAGAAGAAGAAAAATCAATGAAAACAGAAATGTTTACGATACATATTCTAACTCCCTAGGTAAAAACCATGAAAAGACAACAAGAAGTGTTAATAGTATCTTGCGAAGATATTGATTATGAAAATACAATGGAAAATGTACTGTTTGGATGATGCCGAGGACCAACTATTCAAAACGCTTGTTATTTGACGGAGGCTTATGAATGATTTTATATCTTAAGACTGACAGATATGTTGCATCTCTCCAGCCTTGCTGATAACTATCAATTGTTGAAAACCTGAAGTTAACAAGGTTCAAATCAAAACTTTTTTTGGTAACAATTAACAGGAAAATCATGGGAGAAGAACTGTCAGGTCTGACAGTCAAAGAATTGCAGACTTTAGAGAACCAATTGGAAATCAGCATTCATGGTGTACGTATGAAAAAGGTTTGCACTGTCTATCTAATACATGGTGCTCAATTCTTGAAGCCAAGACATTACAGTTAACATAAGATTGACATATGCAGGACCAAATCTTAACGGATGAAATACATGAGTTAAATAGAAAGGTCAGTCTTGGAATAAAAAACTACTGCTTTCACCATTCTTAATTAATTAAAGATGACTTTTCTTTTCTGCAGGGAAAACTCATACTGCAAGAAAATGTGGAACTGAAAAAGAAGGTAAACCTAATTCATCAAGAAAACACAGAATTAAAAAAGAAATTATTGATTTTATAGCAATACCAACTAAAATAGCTCCGAAACTAAAAGATCCAAATCTTAAATGAGCAAACTAGTCAATTGTTTTATTCCTGCCTTTTAAGAGAGAGACTGTCACTAACACAGGTCTATGGAACAAGAGATGGGGATGGAACAAACAGAAAATCTGTTCTCAGAAATGACCTACACACAGGAGAAGAATTGAATGTCACTGTGAATCTGCATCTATAACAGTACAGGAAAACAATAAGAGGCAACTACAGGACCTGCAAAGTTTGGGTATGATATTGACTACTTAGCTGATTGATCATTGAATCGTGAAACAAAAGCAGAAATCCTGACATGGAATTTTTTTATTGCTGCAGCAGATTGCATCTGCATTGAAGCATTTACAGACTCGGATTGATTTTTTATGCTTTTCAATCAAGTATGTGGCATATATAGGCCAAAAACCATCCAGCTTAGTATTTCAATTTGAATATAATCAACAAAAGCAACTCTAGCATATCCATGATGAATAACAAACACAGTACCATATGTATAGTTACGACTGTATAACTAAGAAATTCTTCACCTTTGTGTGAACTGTGAAGCATTTTACATTTTATTATCATGCTAGAAACTATTACATGCATTCAGATGAAGGGAAAACAGGAGAGAAAAGCAACGACAATGTTAGCAATATACGATTTTACAAAACTATGAATACTAAAAGTCTAAAAGCATGATAGGTCTCAAAGGGGGCAGGAGAACAATCAATGTTTCAAGATATTCAGATAAATAGATATAGATATCAGAATAAAAAGAAAACTTTAGGGACATTCTAATTGTATTACTTGAGAGTAACACAAACACATGGCGCAAAACTATCAGCAATTAACTCTTATTCAAAAGTAAAGAAAAATCATTGCTTTAGCACAAAAGGTATGTTTTCAACTGACATTAATTAATAGTAATGGCTAAACAGAGATAAAACATTCAATATCACAATCTATACTCAAATAAAGCAGTACTATCGAGAAGGAAACCACAGTTCACAGGAAATGCTAATGGAGTAATTTTTCATAAACAAATAAAATACTCTCTCCACACACACAGATATAGGAAGCCAGTATCCGTAAGCACACTGACAATCAATGAACAAAGTTTTGGGGAAGCTATGATGGAAAACGGAAACCAAGACTCACAGTCACAGCATGAAATTCTCACTCCTAAAATAAATTACCAAAGCACTTGAATGTGCTGAGCTTGAAGATATAAGATAGTATAAAATGAGTATAGCAATGTTAACCAGAGGCAGAGGAGGGGGTGTCCTACCCATGCTATGGTCACCCTGAAGTTAATTCTTTTCTTTAATCGTTTATAGTTATACTATATGTATTCTTTTATATGTATCAATAATATATTTTTAGAAAGATAGAAGGTTTCTTGGTGTATATATTTTTCTTGTGTCTACTTGTGGCACCCCCAGTGCCTAAGTTCTGGATCCGCCACTGACGTTCATATATACTACATGCATAAAAATGGAACCATTTACATCCAAATTATCACTTCTATTCTATGTCAAGAGAAAACCAACAGAGTAAACAGTTTTATAGTATACATCTGTGGCAAACTTTGAGAGGCACTACTTAGAGTTAGGCACAATTCCATATGAACATCATTACCATGAATAAGGAAAGAGCTTTGCAGTTTCCCTTTCAGCATAGAAGAGTCACTTATTACACTATGTTGTGACCGCATACTCAGGAATATCAGCAATTCTGTAGTAATAATAGAGATCTAGATCCACAGTACTATAAATATAGCGAGCACATATTTTGCTTACTAGGTGAGGTCAGCTACATGGAATAATGACCTATCATAAATCATAATTGTAGACAAACTATTTAAGTCTAAATCATTCTTAATGACTTCTTACTTTCTCCTATAGTTTTTCTAAGTTTCCCACTATCTAAAACCATTAGAATCTGATCAACTTTTGTTACTGAGGCTTCATAACAAGGTTTCTACAGGTCTATTCTAAACATCCCCAAACCACTTAATACAAGATTCTACACTTTTTTCTACAACAGGTGCTACCTCATCTTTCTCTCTAATGCATTTATTCATAATTTTATCTTGATTGGTGTGTTCACTTATCCATTCAAACATTCTCACCCTGCTATATTGCCTTATTCTTGTGGGCTTTTTAATGCCCAACATTCAATTCCATACAATATTGCAAATCTTATAGTAGTGTGGTAAATGTTCCATGTAAGCTACACTGCTAGTTTTCTATCACAAATAACACCTGGCACAATCTTATTTCTTCAACCCTACTAGAATCTTGGGGTTTACACCTTTTATTTCACATCAATGGACCAAGGTAACTTAAACCCTATAGCTCGTGGCATGATAGTGTTTCTAATTTTCACCTCTAAGCTAGAATTAGAGTTACTCCCACTAAACATGCATGCCATATATCTTGTCTTTTACTTTTACTTGATCGAAAGTCTTGTGCTGCCAAATCTTCTCTTTGCATCTCTACCTTTCCATTTATCTCCTTTCTCAATCCTCTAACTAGGACTACATATGTGTCGTGGCACCAACTCTTGAATACACTCAATAAGCATACCCAAGACCATCGTTAAAACTAGGCTCAATATTGACAATAAAAGACAATTTAAAATGCTAATTTTCAAAGTTGTAAAGGGATTATGGAATCGATAACCACAAAATCGATAATCAAGAGGAAGTGTAGAAACCAATAAATTTAGAGATGTGCATGCACATAGCATTTCCATTATTCATATAAACACACACGAGGTAATTTGAACTAGACTTTGGTTGGAAGTAGGAAATATGCGCATAATCATAATGTTCTTTTTGGCCTCGCATAATGAAGATAATTTACTATTCATTACAAAATATTATAAAGTGTGAAGATAAAATATAATGGGGAGAAATCCTCATAAAAAGGAAATTAAGTGAAAATAGCAACTCCAGTGACTAAAGAAGTGGGAGGAATACTTCCTCAGAGTCAAAATGTGTAAAAGAGAATGGTGAGTCTCAAAATAGAAACCACAACTTTAAGGGATTGAACACACAATTGAAGATGAATGTGTAGATTATTCATTTTACACAATGAAGCCCCAAAAATGTCTCTCCTTCCAATTTTCCTTCGCCAGCTCCTACCTTTTGTAAGGAAATTGACAATGACATAACACCTATGAATCTATGACCAACTTATACCAACGATACCATCACATTGTTAAATTCAGAATATATGCAGCACATGTCTTTCGTAAGGAAATTTTACAATGACATATATTGTAAACCATTGGTCGAACCACTATACCAGTTCCCTAACCGGTATGATAACCGGTACGGTATTAATAACACTGCTTATACCATCACATTGTTATCATAGACTAACAGGTCATCATTGTGTTTACATATACTAGAATATAGGCATTTATTAGCCAAATAGGTCATCATTGTGTTTACATATACTAGAATATAGGCATTTATTTACTTCAAACCATATAATCTCTCTTGTATCACTGATAGACTATTTTAAGCAAACATTAATCAAAGCACCAAGAAATGTGGAAGAGAGGATGCAAAATTAACCACTTGGTGGCAAATCCCAACCTGTTGGGAAAGACTCAATCACCCTATTAGGAGGTTGAGGGCTAATTTTAAAACACTGAAATTGAAATTAAAAATGTACAGAACAATATTGCATGATGGAACACTAGGAGTTTTTTACTTGTATTAAATACAGCGTTGGAAGATAAAAAGTAACACAGCTAGATCGGGGAATGAAACAACTCATGCATCTACAAACCAAATTTCCTACATCCCAATTCCCAGAATGTTGCCAGGAAAAAGAAAACCTAAAAAATTGAAGGCATAAAATACTTCATCATTGCCTTTTCTTTGCCTTCAAGAATCAAAAACTACACATTTCACAAATAAAGTCAGTTTAAAATCAAACAGTAAAACTGTATGTCATTGCTTAAGTATCTATCAATAAAATATCCCTATGGTTTATATTAGCACTTCGCTATTCTTAAGCTATTTTCTGTAAACCTTTTAACAAATTACACTAGACATGTGAACCGCAAGACATAGCTCAATATCATGTCTGCACTCTTTTAAGGATAGTGCAAGATAAATAATAGAACATATATAAAATCAAATTAGTTTCTATTCCATTAGATTTAACCCTGGAGCAGTCAAATAAACACTTTTTTGGCATAAATTACATGACATCTGATGGCTCTACACATTAATTGTTCATTTTTTTGTGTACCAAGTATTACTTCCTCCCTTGGCTTTATATTTTTTGCATATTTTATCCTCTTGTCATTTGTATGTATGATACCAAAATAACGAAAAGCTCAAAGTGGCAATATGCACATAGCACATGAAATAAACAAACCAGTATAGTTCACTTTTAACCTAAAAATCCATCACCAAATATCACTAATTATGAAAATACGAATGAAACTAGAGGAAAAACTCACCACCTGATTTACATCTTGGTGAGGACAAATAAAAGGACATGGCAATAAGAAAGGGAACAAAAGCGAGAGACAGTAAATTTTATGTTTAAGCTTATATAATCAAAAGAAAGAAACAAAATACTGAAAACTATACTATAAAGTGCAAATGAAAAATAATAAAGAAAAACAATCCATAACTAAAAAATAACTATAAATAGGATATGCATGAGAAACTGCTAGTTTCTTAGTTACCTGAGATGCCAAATCCAAACGCTCCACTATTCCCGTAAAGAGTAACCTAAATGATATGAAAATACACAATTAAGTGTACTAATAGAAAAAAACTGTTTAGGTCTGATATGAGAAATGATGATGCTACGATTGTGCTAAACAAAACAAACTAGAATTCTGAAAAGCAACTGAAAAACGAGAAATATTACAATAGTTTACTAAACTAATGTCACCGTAATGAGAATACCAGCAGTTTTATTAAGAATTTCTCTTTTGTTCACTATTTTGCTTTCATTTCCCGCAGTTTTTCAGCAATCAAACGGATTCAGAAGATGAAAACCCTAGCCAAGGCAAAATGAAACACCGTAACCGGTTTCGTGAAAAGGATTATTGGACAATTAGAGAAGAAAGCAATTTAGGTTGGAGAATGAATGCAACTCAGAAACGAACTTCACGGCGAGAATCGCTTTTCTCGCCGTGAAACTGAAAATCGGAAACCTTAGCTGAATGGTGGAATATTGAAATCGAGATCTGAAATGAAATGCGAGTTTATATAGAAAAGAAGGAAAGGGAGAGAAGAACGTGAAAGAAACAATAATACGGTTGAGTTCAAGAAGACACAAAATATCTGGAGTAGAAATGGGTTTAAAGAAGTACTTATTGGAGGCATCGTTACCCCACTACTCCTAAATTTTAATTATTAAAATTAAATCAAACACGTATAGTTAATCAATTTTATAATTTTTATAAGCTTGGCTTATGTTTGTCCACGATTTTTTGTTAGTTTTTTATTCCGTGTAGAGCTTGGGGATTTTCATTTTTCGTTAACTGTTTTTTGGCCTTGTTTTGGGAGGCATCCCTGTTTCATCTCACAGCAAACAGTACATATAATAAAGTGATTGAAGAAAACGTTATTCTAAAGAAATTAATTTATATGAATGATTAAATCCATTTTTTTTTTGTTATTATTAAATCCATTTTTTAATCTTATCATTTATAGATAGTTGTGTAAAATAAATTTATTTATTTTTAATTTTTATATAAGAAACTGCTATCTGATGAGTCTTTTTTTCTAGTATGCTGTATTTGTATAAGGTTTAATATGTTCTTATATGACAATAATCAATAATAATCTGATCTATATTTACTTAGGGAATCAAAATATATATATATATATATATATATATATATATATGACATAATTTTATCTTGTTTTATTTTAATCTTATCAAATAACTATATTTTTTAAAATTAAATTATCATTGAAACTAATAACAAATTTATATGTCTTCTATTTTTTTTAAATGTTGTTATATATATACTTCTATACTATGTAGCCAAAACATGGTGTACCTCTTACCATGATGTAACTTTCATTTCCTATTTTGTCATTCATATTATTTATTTTTTACAAAAAAACCATATAATCTTAATTAATCACCACCAACTCATTAATTAACCACATCTCTCACCTTAAACTAAATATTATCATAAACACACAAAAATCATAATATAAAGTACACCGAATATAACAAATATATTCTAATTATAAAAAAATGAAATATATAAAATTAAATACGTAATACTATACAATATTGACCGATAGACACAAAATGTCTTTACAACTAGTGTGTGATAATTAGTTGAGAGAATAATTTCATTATCAAATAATGACCTAGGATGCAGTATTTTACGTGCAAAAACTTTACAATATATCATCCGTAGATATTGTGCTTAATGTCTTAAATGGAGATCAGTTGTCTCATATTTTATGTTACATTGTATATTAGTCCAATAAAAAGTTGTCATATATTTAAAATAAAAAATATAAAATAATATTTTTATATATTTAATAAGATATAATTAGTTTGAGATATGAGAACATGAAGTTTTGGGAAAGAGTATCTCACTTCCAAGAAGATGAGACTCTAATCAAACAAAACAAAAGGTTGAGAAATTAGGTTGGCCTTATCAGGTACCACTTGGCTCTCTACGAAGATGACATCATTGAGAAAAAACATTCACAAAATAAAAAAAATGTAGTAATATAATAATATATTGTAGCATAATAACATTGTTATGAGTAAATATGAGTTAACACTAGCCTTCTCACATTTTATATACAAGATGAAATTTACTCCACTTGTTAAATGTTTTGATTGAGCTTCTAAAATTATATTGTAATTATATACTTCACGAAGCAATCAAATATTTCCATTACTTGGAAAAGGATTGGGTATTAGGCCGAATGCATTCACTTTCAACTCAATCATGATGGGGCAATGTAAAGATCAACAAACCAATAATGTAAAGATCAACAAACCAATGGTGCCACTGATTTTATATCTATATGAAGAAAAAGATTTATTGATTTAGATAGAGAAGAAAGTATTTCTTGATCTGAGGAGTGAGATGTAAATTCAAGACTGGGATCATTTGTCTTAAAAAACATTTGTTCATGTATCCCTATCTAATAGTATTTTATAAAATAATATAAAATATGGATTTATTTTTTATAACTTTTTTCTCAATTAAATGATGCATTTTATTTGACTTGGGACATCAATGGGAACACCAACGGGACAAGAGATCTTCATCCCTAAAATCATAATGTGTGTCATATTTAATACTTTTCTATAAAAGTATTTCTAAAAATTAAAAATATAATACACATGTCATACTTTTAATAGCCGAAAAAGATAATTTATCTCTTAATATAATGAAATACTTTATTTTATTTACATATATTCATATAGAAGGCTTTTGTTCCTATCCGGCGAACCAAAGGTCATGTTTAGACGCCGAGGTGGCCCCACTTGTTGGGACCACCGAAGTTGACCCAGGAGACAACATGCCTTCCGTACTCCACCAACCTACCTGCCAGCGCAACAGACGGGTTGGAGAGCAGGCTAAGAGACAAGAAGGGCATAGTGTACGACCCAACAGGCCGCCTGACACGAGAAAAGCAGCTCCAGACAGCACCTTTGGTCGGCCACGCGTCGCACCACCAGCCAAGAGCCCAAGGTCAACTCTCACTCCTATAAATAGGAGTACCCACCAACAGGAAGTATCTTAACCTCAACTCCTAGACTCTCTAATATTATTCTTCTTGTCACTCACTCTCTACTTCATATACTGACTTGATCGTCGGAGAGCCTTTTCAGGTACCTCCACCGGCGG
>NW_017727630.1:605755-607094 GCF_001865875.1 Lupinus angustifolius | reverse complement strand
TATATATATATAACATTTCATATGTCAAATTAAATATTCATAATTATAAGTATTATTGAGAATATTTTATTTATAAGGGGTATGTATTATATTTAATTGGGTTTAAGGTTGGGTTTGGATTCACAATCTGACATTTTCGACATTTGGAATCAGGTTAGCCTTCGAGTCTATGGCCTAGTATGGATTCAACAAAATAACCTGACCAACATTTAAGGTTAGGTAAGACTGTTCCTAAGTTGGCCCAATGTGGCCCATGCTCACCCTTACTGTTTTCAATATTAATAACATAGTAATCCTATAAGAGCTTTTAAAATATGTGCCTATGGACACATTGTAACTTAACATATGTTATAGATTATTTTATTTAATGATATAAATACATTGTGGAGTTGAAGAAGGTGCTTATCATCAACTGAATAGAAGGGATTTCTGAAGCTATGTTTCCTCAAATGTTTAAGACTCTTAACTGCATCCACCTTCATTGGAAGAGGAAGTCATTTTCTGCTCATAGTCATAAACAGAAACATACAAACTCTTGTTCTTGCACTCTTGTACATTAATATGAAATTGTTTCTAATAGATATATAATAATGATAGAAGTTATAGAAAATATTATACTTATTGAGAAATTATATATTTTGTAACACCGAATTTTCTGTGTATGTTTTACTAATTATTTATTTTAACAACGACTAATTTTAGAAATTAATCAGTATTGAATTAGACTAAACCGTAGTTGAGTGTTAGTCTTGTTTTGTGATTTTCTATTTTATGGTAAATTTTCGTAATTTTCTGTGACGGATAGTTTTTGAGCTCTTGTCGGGTCCAAATTCGTCCGAATTCGGCCCAATAACGTGTTTTTGAGTTCTATAACTCGGAATTGAATTTTAATTGCGCCGTTGGCTTCGAAATATTATTTCGAGTGAAGATAGACATCAAGTTCGTCAAGAACGCATGTCTAAATATTTTTCACTCCGAATTTCATGTTTCGAAGTTCTAATCGTAAACCAAAATCGGGAGATTGACCGAATATTTGCCGACAATACTCAAATATGGTTTAATCGAGAATGTGTTATCAAAAAGGTCACATCGCTTTCATGTAAGAAGTTTGCTTGTTAAACAAGCAAAAGTACATATTCTCTTACACAAAATCCCCTAAATCACTCAACAAATCCTCTCACTCCACCACCATTAGACACATCACATATGCTAGTCTAAATCTACTTAATTTGCATTAAATTTTCTGATTTGATGAGGGTGAGGCTCTCCTATAAATACTTCACTTCATTCTCTCATTTTTACACTAAATTTCCTATACAAACTAAGGTAGTCTTTTATT
>NW_017727630.1:605318-605655 GCF_001865875.1 Lupinus angustifolius | reverse complement strand
GTTTATGATGTTGATGAGTTATTGATGAAAATGTTTCATTTTTAGAAAGTATTGTGTTTAAAAATGGTTTAGCATATTTTACTCTTTGATTTCGAAGTTAAAATAATGATTTGAGATCAAAGATGATTTATTAAAGTCTTGACTTTATAAACTTAAAGTGTTATGAAGTTTTGGATATTAAAGTAGTAGAAGTCTTACCTTAGGATTTATTTTCATGACTATGAAATTAACACTTACTAACCCTTGAGGTTTTTCCTAAAAAATTAGGAGGTGTTAAGATGTTCGTAAAAAATTGTGGTATTTATTTTAGTTGACTTACTTTAAAGTGGTAAGAATA
>NW_017727630.1:562894-605218 GCF_001865875.1 Lupinus angustifolius | reverse complement strand
TATATATAAATTTGAAATTTATATATATAAAATAAATCATCATCATTTGAAATGACGAGTTGAACCAATCAATTTAATGAGTTCTGAACTCTTGATAAATTTTTGTGAGAATGAGAGAAGTGAATACAACCATTATATACAAGATACAAGAATAAGTGTTTAGATCAAAATTTATAGATAAGAAATTAATCTTGCAAACACAACAAACTTATGACAATTCCCTTGATTCTTAACAACAATTATAATTCCTTTTACCCTCCAATCTAAGGACAAATGAGGCGTAGTATAAGGTAAGTCATTCAGCTCAATGCCAATGTCTGTGGGTATCCCTAGGTAGTTGAAGTAGGTTTCCTTAAACTCTTCCTGACTCCAATCAGAGAATTTGTTCAAACAAGTATGTGGCTAGAAGGTGAATTTCTCCTTGCATTAGATTCAATGATATAGTTCAAAATGGATATGAATGTCACAAACTTATTTGTCATTTCTTCAGGATTTTTGTAGACTCGACCATTTTCTTTCTTCCAATATTTGAACGGTTGGATAACTTCATCCTATGATAGATGTTTGTCCAACAGCTTAATATGGACTGGTGATGATGAGTTGGGATAGTAGAACGTGAAAAGATAGTTATGAATGTAGTGCATATGAAGAAAAGGAGAAATAACTTTAGACTATATGAAACCATGTCGCACCCCAATTTTCGACGCAGCCTCTTTTAGATTTATCACCATGTTTTTTTGTGGTTAAAACGTTGAAAACTCAATTTAAGCCCAAATTAAGGATAAAATGGTCTTTGAGTTATAAATTTCAAGTTCGACAATCAATTTCGGTTCGAGAAATGTATTAGTACTCTATTTACCCATAATAAAATGGTACCCTAACTAATTGCATGGATTAAATTTACCCTTGAATTATTTTATTAAAAATTAAATTGCAAAGAAACATATATTTATTTTTTATTTTTGTGTCTGATAAGAGTAGATATTGCTCCTACGTATCTCTATATGTATTAGGAAATCAACACCACATTGTTATGATTTTGAAAATTAGTAAAATTGTTTAATTAAAATTTAGAAATTTGTTTTAACTTAATTGAAGTGGAACTAATATACAAAGAGTAAATATTGATTGTTTACCCTCTTCTCACTTTGATATATAGCAGAAGTAATACAAGTGATGACAATCAGTTCTCGGCTCGAAGCGAGGAGAAAGATATAATACAGGTTGTAATATCGCTATTCAATCCCAACATATTAAAACATTTTTTTAAGTAATTTAATTTCTTTTGTAGGAATATAGAATTAATAGGTGAAGAGTTAGCATTGGTCGTTAATCATCTTCCCACTTTGATAACGTGTGGAAGCAGTACAAGTGACTGCGATTTTAGTTCCAAGTGCAAAACAAGATACAACACGAGCTATAATCGTACTATTAGAATCCAAAAATAAGTTTTAAAGTAATTTGCTTAAAAATGAAACAAACCACTTGTATTAAATCATGTATTATCAAACCCGTTTTTATTGACCGCGATATAACACGAGTCATAACTTCATTTTTGGATTTGAAAAATAAGTTTTTAAGTAATTTGCTTAAAAATAAAAACAAACTGCCGCGATTAAATCATGTATTATTAAACCCGTTTTTATTCAACACAGTACAACATAATCCTTCTTGCATAATAATGTGGGATACATAGTTTAACATTTTTGTTATTAGAAAGTTGGACGAATCATGAAAAAATGGATTAAAATATGTAAGGTAATATGAGTTTTGTAGGAATAAGGTACTGAATGTTATAATTATTATAATAAGCATTTCATTATGCCTGCACGGGAGCACATCTGCTGTCCCACACTTTGTGCCATTCCATGTACCATGAGCTTATGATTGGTCAGAAAAATATTTAATAATTAAATTTTAACTTAAATATATTTTTTCTGACCAATCACATGTCCATGGGACATGGAGTGGCACAATGTGTGTGACAACAGATGTGTACCCTGCCAGCACATATAAAAGACAAAAAAAAAACGGTTCCCTTAGATTCCAATAATGATCAAAAAATTAAAAATATGATTCTGGGTGATAAAACTTGTTAGGAGTAGCAACTATACAACTCGAAAAAGATCCAGTTAAATATAATAGATAAAAAGGAGAAAAACAAAATTGGAATAAGAAAGGAGTTGGTAGTCTTGGTTATAGAGAAGGGAAAGAAAGTTCATCGAAGAAGTTGCCATTGGGACCCGATTGGATGGGGCAAAGCCAGCGGGAAGCACGAAGGCTTCCCCGACCGTGACGAGGAGAATCGCACTCCGCCTCCTCCTGGGTGAGGACGACTGAGAGAGAAAAGCACTGAGAGGTATTTGGGTGAGGGAGAGCCAGCGTTGATTCACACTCCGTCTTAAGAATGGCAATAAAAACCGAACCCGTGGGTATCTCAGGTCTTAGCAAAGACTCTAACCTGAACCCGCCCCGAAGTAAGGTAATTCAATTTAAAATTGAAATTTCTATCATTTGCCAATTGTTTTTAATTTTTAATTTTACTTTACATACTATTGAATCTTCAAACATAAAAGAAATGAAATAATGCAAGAGAAAATAGAAATGTTAGAGAAAAATTACACGAAAATAATATCATATTTTCCTTAATACTTTATCATTATCGGGTTTTTTCGGGTTCAGGTTACCCGAAACCCGACGGGTTCGGAGATGGTATTTTTATTTTCAACCCCGTTGAGTTTGAGTTCAGGTTCGGGTTTTGAATTTCGGGTTTGGGTATATGCAAACCCGACCCCGACCCGCCCCGTTGCCATTCCTACTTCGTCTCACACAATCTACTCCCGTGATTCTCGGCAACTGAAGTTCCAAGATCTACGTCCGAGATCTACGTCGGCTACCGCTGGTTTTGATTCCTGCGGTGTGCCAGAGATAGATGGATCCGTGCGTATTATCAGGATCCACAATTTGCAAATTAAGCAAGAGTGGGATACAAAACAAAAGGGCCACGAAAGTAGATAGAAAATTAATTAACATGAGAAAATGACCTGGAAGTGGTTGCAGCAAGAAGATCCCAGGAAATCTAATTCTAAAAAAGTCTTTTAAGAAAAAGCACCTTACCTTTGGATTGATTATCTGATGAACAACTTTTCATCCTTTCACTTTAAAAAAACATTGCTCTTCTTAAATAAATCTTATAGCTGCCTTCAATAGCTTAGCCTCAATCTCCACTGCCATTCCATGGTATTTTTGACTTTTTGCTTCCATGATCTTTGGATTATTGTGTAGGTATTTTGTGTTTACTTTTTTTGTGATTTTTTTACTTTTAATTCAAAATTTTGATTTATATTATTATAGTGTTTAAAATTTGAAATTCGATTTTAATATAAGACATAAATTAAAATATTTTTAATTTGGGATGTCTAAAAAATGTCAATTTTCGATAGAAAATAACTAAAAATATTCATTTTATTTTTATGTGTCATTTTTGGAAAAAGTATTTTGGCCGTGCAAAATTGAGTGTTTGCAAACTATTATCCTTGGGCAGCCTTAAATAGGTCAAGTCAGAAGATCTAAAGAGCAACAATCAGGGCAAGATGAGGGCAACTCAAAAGGGTCTCACATGGAATCACAACCAGCTATAAATAAGACCATATGTCACATACACACAGCCAACAAAAAAAGACAGAGTCGTAAGAGATTACACCACAGAAAAAATAGAAAAGATAGAGCATATACAGTTGAGTAGAACATAACACATAGAGATCACAAAAGGAGAGGGAAAAAAACTTACGCACATACACAATTCCATCAGAGCACATATGCTACAATTACATACATAATTCACATCTACAACCTATTACACTTATGCATATACATAAAGGCAATCCTAGACCACACACATTACGCAGATAATCCAAAACACACACAGAGGCAGGAATCAGAGAACAAAAGGCAGGAACTCAGCAAGGAGTCAATAGCATGAACGTGTAGATAGGAACACATTCAGGTAAGGCAACTATCATTTTCATCTAAATAATTACATGTAAAATACCCCTGGGATAATCTATATATCAAATGAGATGCATACATCTAACATACATATTCTTAAGCATTCGGATAATTGTTAAAGCAAAAAATATCAACCTGTGCTGACACCACTTTGTGTGAGAAGTCTTTAGTGAGGCTAATACTCACTGCTTCCGGACAGTCCAAGAGTAATTACTCACGGGCCAACGACATCTCCGTCATTACCGGCACAAGAACCATGGTCACTGTCCTCGTTTGATAAACATCTTAAATAATGTTTCACACTGCATATGAAGAAAATAAAGTCAATACAAGGAAGATTAAAAAGGGAGAGAAGCATCCATATTTATATTTGACCTCCCAATTACCACAAGAGAAGCATATGAACATAATTAGAAAATCATCTATCCGAAAAGAAGGAAGCAGTAGCAGATGCCATAGTCATCGATTCATAAAACGAAAAATAAAAATGAAGGGAGAGATGATTATAACCTGTTCCTAGAACCACCATAAGCCACCGGTGAGAACCCACCCTACCGATTTCCACCGCCGACGAAGATGAGAGAAGATGAGGATTAGGGATTTTATCCCTTAATGTGTGTGAGGGTAACCGAATGCCCCCTCACCTAATCCCCTTTGCCGTGAATAAAACCGAACCACCGCGTCACCACTATCGCAAACCATCGCTAGAGGAGAGAAGAGTAGTGGGGAAGAGAAAGAGAGAACCATCAAGAACCTCTTTCGAAAAGACATGGCACGTCTTCGCCGGCGTGGTTGAAGCCACCGATGGTCCTTCTTTGTCGCCGTCGCTGCTACCAGAAGAGAGAAGAAGAATGAGGAGATGACTTCGGGATTTGAGCCCCTTTTTATCTCACTGTCCTGGAGATAGGGGATAACCCCCTCTCCTTTTTTATTTCACCCCTTTGTTTATTTAATTCAATTACCCCCTTCTTTTAATCTCCATGTGAACTTTTTCATATATTTTTTTGTTTGTTTTGTTTTGGTTAATGATTATCTTTTCTCATTATTCACTTATAAGCACATATCACATGTTTATTATATTTTTTAGTGATTGAAATAAGATAGTTACTAATTTCTCCTACTATTTTAGTGTCCATACTAAAAACATATGGAAGAGACATGAAGTTGTTATGTGAAAACGGACCAATATTATATTTAATAATAAAATTAATTTTTATAGTGATGAAATGAACCTATGTAGATATATATAATCTATCCCCATAATTTTTAAGTCATTGTTAAAACATATAGTAACAAAAATTATTTTCTGTAGGTATAAGGTATGGAATATATAACGTCACTAATACCTTATACCTATAGAATATATTACGTCACTAATACATATAGTTGCCAACCTAAACATTTGTAACTATATTATACGTATACCTACAATTTTTCTATATTCATAGGTATATTACATCTATACCAACAATTTTATTCACCGTCACTACAAACGTCTGTAGGTATATCACAAATTTCTTGAATACTGGTAACATTTCCATCACTTTAATATTTGCACCCTCTCATTTTAATCTTATTACACAAAGAAAGTATTTATTTAATTAATGAATAATATGTTCATATGAACAATTTTAAATTTTTTCCATAATACCTTTAATATGGGTAGAAATGTGATCACTATATGTACAGAAAAAGAAATGTGATTACTATATGTACCGAAAAAGAAATGTGATCACTATATGTACCCAAAAAGAAATGTGATCACTATCTTATTATCATAAAATTTAATATCAATGTATTATTAATATAGAGTTTATTACATGGTTAATAAATCATTTGTTATTCATGTGTATTATTTCTAGTTAAAAATCAACAATAATTAATGAATAAATGATAAATAATATACTAATAGTGTAAAAACTTTTATATTATTAATATATAAAATATTTTTTATTAGATAGAAGGATTTTTAAACTTCTTGGAGATGACATTTTTTTTATTATTAGCACATATTTTGGAAGTAAAAAGCACTATTACATTGTTGAATTGACACCCCCATGATCACGTAGTAGCAAGTCAATGTTAATATGTGACAAATCTGGCTAATAGACCAATTAGGCTAGATTTATTGGCCACTTTTGAATGTACGTATCATCCATAGGTAATTTTTAATATAAAAAATTTATCCACTAATGTATGAGTTTTATACATTATGTGGATAATACATCGTTAATTGGGGACAACTCTACTGATAATAACATGGCTCTCAAAAGTATTCTAAAATGCTTTGAGTTGGCGTCTCGGCTAAAAATAAACTTCCATAAGAGTAACTTTATTGTTGTTAAACCTAGTCGCGACTTTGTTCAGATGGTGGTTAACAAATTATGTTGTGAAGTGATATCTATTCCTTTTAGATTTTTAAGAATACTTGTTGGTGCTAATCCAAAGAGGTTCTCAACTTGGTCTCCTATTATTGATTCCTTCAAAAAGAAACTCTCTCTAACAACAAAAGCTTATTTCCTTTGGTGGACGAGTAACTATCCTAAAGTCAGTACCATGTTCTTTACCTATTTATTAGTTTTTTTTAAAGCCCCTTATCTATGATAAATTCTTTGATAAAATTTAGAGACAATTTCTTTGGGGAAAAGGAGAGTAAAGGTACTCATTCGGTAAGCTGAAAGAAGGTGTATAGGTAGGTCTAAAGAGGAAGGAGGTTTTGGGTTAAAAATCTGCCTACTTTTAATCTGTCTTTATTAGGTAAATGGAGATGAAGGTTACTAATTGAGAGAGTCACTTTGGGTAAAGGTGTTGAAGTCTATATATGGAGATGGGGTGTTACAAATGGGTGGGATTGGCGATTCCGAGTGCTTCATGAGGGGCTCATCCTAGTGGAGAAATTTAGGTAGTCTTAGCAATAGAGAGCATGTGATCAATAATGGGTGGTTGTGTGAGGGTATCCGTAGGAGAGTAGGATCTGATCGTTCTGTTAGGTTTTTGACAGATTGTGGGTGGGGAGATTGTCTTAAAAATTCTTTTGGCAGATCATTTTAGGTGGTTTTGGACAAAGAAGCAAATATGAGCTCCTTGGGAGAATGGATGAATGGTGCTTGGTATTGAAATCTCAAATGCAGAAGGAGTTTGTTCCAATGGAAACAAGAGGAAGTCAAAGACCCTTTAAAAACCTTGAAGAAGCATGACTTGTATAAGACCTTGTTGATGGATGGATCTAGATGCATGACAAGGGACGTAGATACTCGATCTGTAATGCTTACTAGGTGCTTTAAGATGACGTTTGCAATAGTGATAATGAGTTTGTTCCATCAAAGATTAGGTGCTTAGTGTGGAGAATGTCCTTGGATAGTGTCCCAAAAAACCGAATCTTTCTAAACGATGAGTCTTAGGTGATCAAGTTTTAACACAACGTGCTCTTTATGGTGTAATGGACAAATCCACAAACCATTTGTTCTTCTCATGTTTTTATTCCTATGGTGTTTGGCAAAAACTATTATCATGGTTTGGTCTCATTTCTATTATTCTTAATGAGGTTAAGAACAACTTTCTTTCACATATAAATTTGCTATGCATGGAGACAAAGTTTAAACACCAATCAATGTCCCTTTCGTTCGTTAGTATCTAGTCCTTATGGTTGGTGAGGAACAAAGTAATTTTTGAGAACTCTATGTTTCATCTAGATTAGGTAATAGATTTAATTTCTCTCCACTCTTGGAATATTCTTACTATTCGCTTCCCTGATTTCAATTACTCTTATATGGAGTGAGTGTCGCACCCTTTTAATAGTCTTCTTAGATGTAATGTTTAAATGACTAAGTGGATAGGAGTACCACTTGTTCCCATAATCTATTTTTATCTATTGAATTATTTGCTGATAAAAAATATATTGACTGCATATAAGTTTTTATATTGAAAGTGCATATATATTATACTCAATTTTTAATTTGTTTTCACCAATCTTTGTTATCTTTGCCACATGCAACACACTTTAATATTTCTTTATTTTTCATTCTACCTTATTATTTTATATTAGAGAATGGTACATGATTTGTTGGGTCATATGATGCAACATGTAATATTAACCGCAATAGCCCAATAAACCACAAGCACCCACATTTCTCCTTGCTTAATTATATTAAAAATAATTTTGGTAAAATCACATAGTGTATTCAAAACATGCCACATGTATGAGGAAGATTAAGCCCAACCACTAGACCACTTATTAAATATATTTTACCTACACAAAAATTACATATAATGCATATTGATGTGTTTTTAGTATTTATTTTAAGATAATTACATTTTTTCTTGTTTTTTATATTTATAATTAAAAAACTTTGATATGTTAAAAGATCAGATATAAATATATTTTAAATCTTTATAACCTCTCTAAAATTTGAAATTTTTTAGTAGGTAAATTGAAAATACAAAGCATTAATGTTGGTAAAATAGTAAAAAGAAAAAAAGAAATCCTGTCAACTAACTGGAAAGTTTCTTTATCGATTAAAAGCTAAAAAAGTTAACAATTATCATTATTGTCAAATATTAAGAGACAAATGAGATGATAGTTGATTTAACAAACATAATTGTTCTATGATAATGATAAAATATGTTCATAATATTTAGAAAATTGATATGCATGATATTTTTTATATTTGTAATTAATAATTAATAATCTATTAAATACTTATGAGCTAGAGGAGTGATTCATTTACACCAAAGTTAAGTTACACTATTTATACTCAATTAGGAATGACATCGGGACGTGTCGGGGCAGGTTTGTGCTTACCCAACCCCGAATCGGAAATATAAAACCCAAACCCGAACCCGAATCCGAACTCTTCGGGGTTAAAATTAACACTATCATCCCTGAATCAGTCAGATTTCGGGTTACCCGAAACATGATGGGTAACCCGAAATAATCAATGAACCAACACAAGAAGGATATTCCTAAAGCCAATAAATCAATAAATACATCCACTATGCCATATATCGTAATAAACAACGGTCATTCAACAACGCAATTTTGAAAGACGCTGTTGAAAATGAGGCGGAAGAATATCAACAACGTATAATAAAGCAGACATTGTTGATTTGTGTAACTTCAACAGCACATTCTTGACAAAGTGCTATTGAACATCACTAACGTTAGTGTTGGCTTAAATGATTTATGTTTACCCACATATTTGATGGAAAGCGTTGTTGATGTTAATATATGCAACAACACATACTTAAGTAAGCGCCATTGAAGATGACATAGTAACCGTACTTGCTTAATTATGCGATGTTGATGTTTTACGACTTTTTAAGCGTCCGAGATATTAATGGTGAAGTAGTTATGCGTCTCTTCGTTTGTTGAAATATTAATGGTTGAGTGGTTATGCGTCTCTTGGTTGATGAAATATTAATGGTTGAGTGGTTATGCATCTATTCGTTTGTTGAAATATTAATGGTTGCTCATCTCTAAATATTATGGTTCACTCAATGTTCTATTTCATCAGTAAGAATATGTGTTTTTTATAGGAGTATGTTCAAAATGTTAAAAGTTCTAAAATTGTGTTTATGTTTCAGAATCATGTCAAGGAGGTCTTTAACATCTTTTGATTTGACTAAAGGACTCAGATTTGCATTAGATGAAGATTTAATTTGTAAATTATTTAGTTCATTAAGCTCTTTCAATTTTTTCAGTTCATTTATTCCCTCATTGAAATCTTTTGATTTTCAAAACGGACCCAAATTTCAGAAGGAAAGTGACTATTATACAAGATTTGCATGAGATGAAGATTTGCATGAGATGAAGATTTGTGTAGAAGAGTCGAGGAAAAAATTATTTCCTTCATTGAAATCATGTCAATGAGGTCTTTAATAAATTTTGATTTGGCAAAATGACCTTGATTTTGAAAGGAAATAAAAGGAAAATAATCAATGAATTGTTTTTCATTATATTCTTTATTTGCCAAATCATTTAGTTCATTATATTCGCATATACCAAATCATTTAGTTTATTACAATGTATTTTGCCTCTCTGAATGAATAATAAAACAATTATTTTGGATGTTAATTTCTATTTTTTGTTAATTATTTGGATGGTTATTTTCTTTAATACTTTTGTTATTCCTTATTAATAAACACAATAAACAAATTAACAATACTTAATAAATACAAAAACAAATTAACAAAATGTAATGTTTAATATTTTTTCCATTTTCGTATTAATAAACACAATTATATAGTAATCTACTTCATGGAAACTTCATGTTAATTAACGTAAATTCATGTTGTATAAATATTTTCCAGTTATGTAAAATGTTAATTTAACAGTGTATAACTACGAATACGCTGTTAATTTGGAAAATGAGTCCAATTTAACATCGCATAATTATGATTGCGTTGTCAATTAGATTCTATTCAACAACGCATAATAAAGATAACGCTGTCAATTAGATTATATTCAACAGTGCTACATCTCGGTAACGCTGTTGATGTATTAATGAAAATAAGTAGTAAACAACTAGATACATAACAACAACGCAATCCTTAATATGCATTGTTGAAGATGTCAATACAACAATGCTCTTTTTAATATGCGGTGTTAAAGATGTCTATTCAACAATGTTACCTTTAATATGCGCTGTTAAATTAGTAATACAGTTTAAATATCTAATACATGAATTGTTTCCTCTATGCTCTCAAACTTAATCGAAAAGAAATTCTCATACTCTCAGCAAACCCTCACACTCTCATAAACGCTCATACTTTCATAAACTGAAAAAACTTCATCAATGACTTCCCAAAGTGGCAATCATGGTTCTCACAATGGTGACGAAGCTACACCGACTCAACAAGACAAGTAAATCGTTGCTAAAAAACGACCTCCATGTGGAATGACTTCCATGAAGAATGTCATTCGATCAAGAAGTAAGAATGTGAAGATAGAAGTTCAATGGAACTCTAAAGGCCAACCATTAAACTCGAAGGGTGGCAATGCATTGGTAAACTACATTGGTGTTGTTGTTAGGCATAATATGAAGCTAACATTCAACAAATGGAGTGATGCAGGGAATACCGTGAATGAGCGTATTTGGAATGAAATAACAGTAAGTTTATTTTTCAGTTTTTGTGTTTTCATGCAATGTACGTATATGTGTTACGTTTTCATGCAATGTACGTAAATGTGTTACATTTTCATGCAATGTATGTATATGCATGTGTTTTCATGCAATATATAATGTATATGTGTTTTTATTTCAGTCAACTTTTGATGTTGGTGAGGAGCATAAGGATTATATCCTTAAATCGGCTGGCAAGGCTCTTCAACAATTCCGAACTGATGCTGGAAAATTACTCAGAGATGTGGATGGCAATGTCAACCTAAAACCTCAAACTAAATATGCAAATATCGTTGATGAAGAGGATTGGAAGACTTTTGTCACCCTACGCACACAAGATGAGTCTTTCTTGGTAAAATCATATTCTTTGTATTGACTTTTGTATATATGCTTTTTTATATGATTGTTGATATTAATGTTGTTTATTGTTTCAGAAATTAAGTAATGAAAACCGCAAGAGGGCATCCAAACCTTTATATCCATACCGAGCTTCTCAAGCGGGGTATAGAGGAATCGAGGAAAAAATTGTAAGTATTGTTAATTTGTACATTATTGGTTATGTTTTGTATGCATATATATCTAATTATATTATTGGTTATGTTTTGTTAGTTGGAGAACAAAAGCAATACACTTATGACTCCACATAGAGTAGAACTCGATGTTCTATGGTTGAATTCCCGTAAGAATAAGGATGGTGTCATTGACAATGAGGAAGTTCAAGAAGCGGCAAGATGTGTTGTAAGTGCTCATTTTTTAATTATACTTAATTTCCATACTTTATTTATCAAAATGTGATTAATTAACATTATATTTTTTCTTGATTTGTCAGGTTGCCCTGAAAGAACACAAACCCGGATAGTCGTATAATACTAGACATTGCACTAAGACTGCCTATCTACCCTAGCCGGGTGCAGGATTTGGGGTTAGCCAGCGAACATTTGTACCCCATCCAAAGCGTGCAACCAAAGCCTAAATGAGCCAGGTTCAAAATCAACTAGATGGCCTCATGCAACGGTTCAACGAATTTGAGCAATTAATGAAGACGAAGGAAGCTGAGTGGCAACGACTAGCTAGTAATGCTGACACTGCTCCTTCAACCATCAATGAGAGTTGCACACCTGCACCTTACAACATTCCCATTTTGATTCTTATTCCTGAGGTAATTTAGTTAACTTATTTTCATTTAATTAAGTTATTTTAATTTAATCATTAACTAATTATATATTTTAACTTACGTACAAAGAATTAGTTCTTGCAAACTTTTCCTGGATACCCCAACTAGCCGAGTAGTGGGTGTTGAGAAAGTGCACAAGTCGGCTGTTGCTATGCTGCATAATGCACGTATCCCACGCCATCATGTGAAGGTCTCGATTGACATTGCATTCGATGATAATGTGTTGCAGCCAATTCCTCTTAATGAGAATATCTTCACAGATGGAGGGATTATATGCACTTTTGTGGCTTGACCAGTAGACCTTGTTCAAGTAATTCCTCCTAAGGTATGATTTTTCACCTTATGCTCTCTCATATTATATATTATATATATATATATATATATATATATATTGATCTATAATTGATATGATTTTTATTGAATATTTCAGGAAAACGTACATTCTACCCCTAGTAGCACCCAAAACTCTAAGTCATCTTTGGGGATGTGAGCTCAAAGCCATCTTCAGGAGATGTAAGCTCAAAGCCATCTTCGAGGGATGTGAGCTCAAAGCCATCTACTGGGGATGTGAGCTCCAAGAAGACTACCAACTATTGTACTCAACTGTTGGAGAATGTACAGAAGTTGGGAGATGATATGATAATTATATCAATTCCCAATGAAGTCTTCGGGGATAATATTGACGAATACATTGGCATCAATGAAGTTCAAGATGTATATTAACATGATTGTATAGGTGCAACTACTATATGTATATATATGAGGTAAATTATGTTTTCTTATCTTCTCACTTAAGCATGACAGTATATTATAATTAACTAACATTTGTGTTTTATATATTAGGTACTTGTATAAAAAATTTATTAAGTTAAATAAGAAAAAAGTGATGTTCATATCCCCACACCTTACCGCTTTGGTGTCGAGTGACAAATATGAGATTGGTGAAAAAAAAGAACGAATTACAGATAATCTCCTCCATCATAAAGAAAATGCAGATTTATTTCTTGCACCTTTTAATACCGAGGTGAGCATTTTGTAATTGTCTTTTATATTTCTTTCTTTAGTATGTTTGTTGTGCTTAACATTTCCTATCCATGTACATATGTTTTGGTATGAATCGTTGGGTTTTTGTTGCCATCAATCGGGTCAATGAAGAAATATACTACTTTGACTCATTGACACATGGTGATATGAACAACTACCCCGCTATGAAAAAGATGTTTTCTAGGTAAGTGGACTATCCATTTAAACTTTTAGTTACACTTTCACTTTCGTAGTTGTTTAGTAATTAAGTACATTTTCTATTGTTTAGTGCGGTGAGAGTTTACAGAAGTTGTAATCGTGCTAGAAACAAGTTACCAAATCCCAAAATCAAGTGGACTCGTATAAATGTATTGGCACAAATCATCTCAAACAATTATATGTGTAATAGCCAACTAATGTTATACTTATATATTTACTTCATTTTAATTGTAGACCCCTTTCCAAACAAACGAGGTAGATTGCGACTATTACATGCTGAAATGCATGAAGGAGATCATTCAGCAATGACTAACTAATGCAATCACGATTGTTGACAAATCATATACAGTCGACGAAGTCAACCATATCAGAGAACAATGGTCAAACTTTGTACTTATTTCTATTGACAAATCATAGCTAAATGTATAGTAGATTAGTTTTGCACAGATTGTAGCTTAAGGAATTCAATGTAACGTATATGATTTGATCTATATAATATATATGTTTATGTAAACATTATAGTGTAATTAATGTTCAATATATAAATTCAGTTGTATTCTTATATTCATTTTGTTGTTATGTTCTGTTTTTGTATGCATTCAGGTTATTTTCTGTTGTGTGCGTAACTATGTAGAATTAGGAGTAATGGTCTTCGATAGCGTTTTTGTGTGAATGTGTTGTTGTTATAACCATACAACAACACTTGTTTAACAATGCGCTGTTGATTATGTTGCATTCAACATCGCATTCACCAAAAAGCATTGTGGAATACTTATCTCTCATTTATTCTCTATTAGCTATACAACAACACACTATACACTACAAGAAATTTGTCATATACCTACAGACATTTTAGTGACAGCAACTAAAACTGTTGGTATAAATAAAATGTACCTATAGACATAAAATGAACCATAGGTATAGATGTAATATAGCTACAAATGTCTAGGTGGTAACTATATGTTTCAATAATGACTCCAAGACCGTGGGTATAGATTGTATATACCTACTGATGTTTACTTCCATCATTATATTATAATTTCTTTTATTATTAGAGATACAAATTCCAAACAAAAGGTCTTCTCATCCTTTCTTCTCAACCCTAATCTTCTTTGTTTTGCAGATCAAATTGCACACCAACCGCCAGTTCTCATATTTTCTTCTCAATGTGATTTGTAAAAAAACTGAGATGTTTGCCCATAATTTAGCTTTTCATGGATGACCACTATTAATTTATCTTCAATGTGTCCATGTATACCTTGGAACAAATCATATTACCTACAAGATCCATTCCAAAATTATATATGTACTTTTTTTAGCAATTTTTATAATTACCCAATGCTTATTGACTGTTCCAACTAAATTTTTTATTTTGTTATTTTAGGTGAATAATGATGTTGCAAATGTGTTTGATATATCTTCGGATGCAAAGAACCATATAGAGCTTATAACATTTAGGATATTTTTCATGTATTTTTGTTTTTGAAGTGTAATATTAGACTATTTTTAGTTTTTTGGATTTTAAGGTGGATTTGGATTTATAATGGATGTTGTATTATAACTTAACTCATCCAATTATGTTATGTTACATTAGTTCTTTGTAATGAAAATTTATCATTGTTACGAGAATTTGCATCTAAAATTATAGATTTAAAAAATCATTAAAAATTAATTGTGGAAATAAACTCTTGGTATAGCCGACAAATATACCTACGGTTATGCCATGACTTATACCTACAGAAGATAAACCATGGATATAGTCCAAAACATATACCCACGGAAGATAAACCGTGGATATAGCCCAAGACTTATACCTACGGAAATAAAAGTGTAGGTATAGCGACTTATTGACGATGGAGAAAAGCGTCCGTAGTTATAGGTTTTTAGGGCTATACCAACGGATATTTATCTTTTACCTACGGTTTTTTGCTATCACTATATGGCAAATTTCTTGTAGTGAGAGATTATTTTGAGTAATCTATTCTCAAATCTGATCTTGTATTTAATATGGACTCAAGATCATTTATGAGAGAAGGTTCCAACATGAATCGACCTCCAAGCTTTGTTGGAGAATGCTATGACTTCTGCAAAATCAGGAAGAGAATCTTTACAGGATCTCAAGACCTGGATATTTGGAATGTGATTGAGGAAGGACCTTATGAACCCTTCACCATTGTTAATGGTGAAAGAGAAGTAAAGCCAAAATCTTTGTGGAATGATGATGATAAAAAGAAAGTGCAATACAATCTCAAAGCAAAAAACGTCCTCACTTTGACACTAGGAATTGACGAGTTCTTTATAGTGTCAAACTGCAAATCCACCAAAGAAATGTGGGACACTCTAGAGACCACACACGAAGGAACTGAGGAAATAAAAAGTTCTAGACTTAATAATCTCTCCTATGATTATGAAATGTTGCGCATGAAACCTAGAGAGAAAATTTTAGATATCCAAAAGAGATTTACTCACCTTACAAATTATTTGATTACACATGGAAAAGTATTGTCAAATAGTGACATGAACTTAAAAGTTCTAAGATCACTCTCAAGACAATGGCAACCCAAAGTGACAGCCATTTCAGAAAAGAAAATCTTATCTGAGATGCCATTGACTGCACTCTTCGGAAAGTTGCAAGAACATGAGTTGGAATTGACCCAACTTGAACAACATGAAGAGTAAGAGAAGAAGAGAAAGAATATTTCTCTCAAAGATAAAGCAGAGGCATATGAATACTCAGCAGATGAGTCAGAAAAAGAGGAAATAGAAGACATGAGAATGTTGGTGAAAAGTTTAGTAAATTGCTAAAAAGGAATAAAAGTGGTAAGATTGGACAACCAAAGAAATTCACCAAAAGTATTGAAGTTTCCACTTCCAATCAAAGCTTCAACTGTTTTGAGTATGGAAAACCTAGTCTATGAAGATGGATTGTCCTACATTGAAAAAAAATCATTTCAAGGCAAAATTTGAAAAGAAGATCGGTAGACGGGCTTACATTGCATGCGAGGATATAGACTCAAGTTCCACTTTAGAACCAGAAAATTAAGAGCAAGTTCATCTCTCTCAAATGGCGTCTTGTCATTATGATGATGAGGAAGTAAGTGAAACTGTACTTTTAAATAAGCCATTTTTTATTTACAAAATGCTTTCAATGAACTTCCTAGTGAATACGTCAAACTAACTAAAATTTGTTTCAAACAAGAAACTGAGATTGACATTCCACAATAAACCTTCTTCCTATTGTCCAAATTGTATTAATCTTGAAAATAAAATTTCCACTTTGATTTTTCAACTCAAGAATCTTAATAAGAGTAGTACAAAATTGGATGACATGTTGAAGACACAAAGACACTCCACTGGTCGTAGACGTCTCGGTTTTTCCGAACCTTCTTCAATTAAGAAAAAGGAAGTGTCTAATAAAAGTATCATTCAAAATCAAAGTATTCATACTCATCATATTTCTAAATCTAAATCAAGGATATAAATTCATCAACTCAATTGCACTTGCTATCTAAATCACAGGCGTACCTATAATACTTGCAAAATTAGAAAATAGGGTATTCCCTTAGGACATTTTAAATGGGTAGAGAAAAGTAATACCATGTAGGACCCAAAAAAAATTGGGTACTTAATATTTATTTTGTATAAGTATTTGGGAGCCGCCGCCGACTTATGGTATTTGGATAGCGGCTGCTCAAAACATATGACAGGCGATAAAGGAATGTTCCCTATCCTTACTCGAAGGGACAAACGTTATGTCACATATGGTGATAATAACAAAGGAAATATCATTGGAGTTGGTAGAGTCGGGAAGCCACCTTCTACTACAATAGAAGGAGTTCGATATGTTGAGAGACTGAAGTACAACCTACTGTGTATAATTCAACTTTGCGACAAAGCTTTCTATGTAGCTTTCTACCCTGCTAAATGCATCATTGATAGTAAGGTATCTGAAAATTCTCAACTTGCTGGTAAGAGAATCAATAATATCTACATAACTTCTTTAAATGATTCTTCTCTTCACATAAAATGTTTAGCTATTAATGATCATGATGCATGGCTATGGCATATGAGAATTGCTCATATTCATATGGATCATTTGAATAAACTAGTAAAGAAAGATCTGGTTGTCAGTTTACCCAAAATGATGTTTGTGAAAGACAAAATATGTAGTGCTTGTCAAAAGTGTAAACAACCAAAGACTTCTTTCAAACTAAAACATATGGTTTCTTCTTATAGACCATTGTAGTTACTACATATGGACTTATTCGGCCCTTCTCATACCAAACGTTTCGGTGGTAACTACTATGCTCTTGTGATAATAGACGACTTTTCAAGATATAATTGGACTCTATTCTTGGTACACAAGAATGAGACATTTAATTCCTTTAGCAAATATACTAAACGAGTACAAAATAAAAAATCCTTGAAAATAGCTGCTATATGAAGTGATCATGGGGGAGAATTCCAAAATGCTCATTTTGAGGAATTTTGTGATGATAATGGTATAACTCACAATTTCTTTGCTCCTAGAATACCATAACAAAATGGTGTTGTAGAGAGAAAGAATAGATCGTTGGAGGAACTGGCACGTATAATATGGAATGAAACTAATCAACCAAAATATTTTTGGGCAGATGCAGTTAGTACGACATGCTATGTATCCAACTGAGTCCTAATAAGACCTATTCTAAAGAAAACCCCCTATGAACTCTTAAAAGGTAGAAAAGCAAATATTTCTCACTTGCATGTGTTCAACTGCAAATGTTATGTGCTAAACAATGGAAAGGAAAACTTAGGAAAGTTTGATGCAAAAGTCGATGAAAGAATTTTCCTTGGCTACTCTTTTACAAGCAAAACATTTCGAGTTTTCAATAAGAGAACTGTGGCCATATAAGAATCTATTCATGTAACTTTTGATGGGACTAATCCAAATTTGGAAGAAAAATCCATGGTTGATGATGATGACTTTCCTAGTCCATCCTTGGAAAAATCCATTAATGATGTAACAACCAACACAGAGCATCTGAAAATAGATAATAATATACCGTCACAAGAAGAACATGTTCACTCGGATTTACCTAAAGAATGAAGAATCTATCGATATCATCTCATTGACAACATCATTTGTGATATAAGTAAGGGAGTCTCTACTCGCCTGAAATTGAATGATGCTTGTTTAAACATGGCTTTTGTTTCTCAAGTGGAACCATCCAAGATTGATGATGCGATCGAGGATGAACATTGGATTCTTGCTATGCAAAAAGAGCATAACCAGTTTAAGAGAAACGAAGTTTGGGAAATTGTTCCTAGACCTAAAGAAAGACACTTTATAGGAACTCGTTGGGTCTTTCGTAATAAATCAGATGAAAATGACATTATTATAAAAAAATAAAGCAACACTAGTAGCACAAGGGTACAACCAGGAAGAAGGTATCAACTTTGATGAAACCTTCACTCTCGTTCCTAGACTTGAAGCTATTAGGCTATTGTTTGCATAAGCATGTTTTCTGGATTTTCACTTATATCAAATGGATGTAAAGAGTGTATTTCTGAACGGCTATATACAAGAAGAGGTGTACGTCGAACAACCATTACATTTGAAGATTACAAGCATCCCTCTCATGTCTATAGGCTTAAGAAACCCTCTATGGCTTAAAGCAAGCTCTGCGTGCATGGTACGATCGTCTAACTAAATTTTTAATTGATAAAGATTTTACTAAAGGAAAGGTCGACACTACTTTATTCGTTAAGAAAATAAATTAACATACTTTACTTGTTCAAATTTATTTCGATGATATTATTCTCGGTTCTACTAATGATCTTCTATGTAGTGAATTTGGTAAAATGATGCAAGGGGAGTTTGAGATGTCCATGATGGGAAAGTTGGACTACTTTCTTGGACTACAAATCAAACAACTCAAGGATGACATCTTTGTTAGCCAGACTACTTTCTGCATAACTTTTCCGCTACTATTAACTCTTGAATTTTGCAGAAAAATCTGTCATAGTCTTACAATTGGCACTAGGATGGTCGCAAGATCATTTCTAGGAGAAGGTTCCAACATCAATCTCCCTCCAAGCTTTGTTGGAGAATGCTACGACTTCTGGAAGATCAGAATGAGAATCTTTGTAGAATCTCAAGATCTTGACATTTGGAATTAAATTGAGGAAAGACCCTATGAACCCCTTCATAGTTGTCAATAGTGTGAGAGAAGTAAAGCCGAAATCTTCATGGAAAGATGAAGAGAAAAAGAAAGTGCAATACGATATTAAAGCAAAAAAAATCCTGTCTTCAACACTTGGTATCGACAAATTCTTTAGAGTATCAAACTTCCAATCTGCTAAAGAAATGTGGGATACTCTAGAAACTACACACGAAGGAACTGAGGAAGTCAAAAGGTCGAGACTCAACACTCTCTCCCAGGAATATGAAATGTTATATATGAAGCCTAGAGAGAAAATACTAGATTAACAAAAGAGATTTACTCACCTTACAAATCATCTTATTACACTTGGAAAAACTTTATCAAATAGTGACTTGAACTTAAATGTTCTAAGATCACTCACCAGAACATGGCAACCAAAAGTAACAGTCATATCTGAAAATAAAAGTTTATCAAAAATGTCAGTGGCTGCTCTACTTGGTAAATTGGAGGAAAATGAAATAGAACCCAGCCAACTTAACCAATATGAAGAGCAAGAAAAGAAGATGAAGAATATCTCTCTAAAATCAAAGGCAGATAGATATGATTCATCAAGAGATGAATCAAAAAAGGAAGAGATGGAGGACATGAGTCTTTTTGTAAAGAAGTTCAGCAAGTTCCTTAAAAGGAACAAAGGCATTAAAACTAGACAAATGAAGAAATTTACCAAGAAAAATAATGCCTCAACTTCCAAACAAAACTTCACATGTTTTGAATGTGGTAAGAATGCCTTCAAAGGCAAGAATGAAAAGAGAACTAGACGAGGAGCCTACATAGGTTGGGAAGACAATGATAGCAGTTATGCCTCTGAACCAAGAAATGAAGAACAAGCACATCTCTCACTAATGGCATCTCATCACTCTGATGATGAAGAGGTAAATGAAACTAACATATTTTATTCTTCTGAATTGCAAGTTGCATTTAATGATTTACATGATGAATACGTCAAACTCAACAAAATGTTTTTAAAACAAAAAACTGAGTTAAAAATATTCAGATATAAACCATCATCTTCTTCATGTCAAAATTGCATTACTCTTGAAAAGAAAGTTTCAACATTAAGTCTTAAAGTTAATAAGATAAACAAGAGTAGCAAAAATATGTACAAAATTATTAAAGATCAAAGTCATTCTACATACCGAAGAGGTCTTGGCTATTCTAACAGCCAAGTTTCTAAGAAACAAAATGTCTCAACAAAGACAAGCTTTCATAAACAAAGTATCCATGCATTTAATAGTAATAAAAATAAATCTAGGATACATAAGCATCACCCATATGCATTTATTGTAAGAACTAGGGGAATACACCAAACACTTGCATGATTAGAAAACATGGTGTGCCCTTAGGTCATTATAGATGGATTAAGAAAGGTGCTAACCATGTAGGACCTAAAGAAAATTGGGTACCTAATATTACTTAACCTGTTTTGCAGGAAAATTTGAGAGTCGCCTGCAATGTATGATACTTGGACAGCGGCTGCTCAAAGCACAATAGACGACAAACATAAGTTCTCTATAGAAGGAGTATTATATGTCAAAGGACTCAAGCACAACTTGTTGAGCATAAGTCAACTATGCGGCAAAGGATTTCATGTGGCACTCTATCCTGATAAATGCATCATCGAAAGTAAGGATTCTAATAACTCTACACTAATTGGTAAGAGGATAAATAATGTATATATATGATTGACATAGATTCTTCTTTACCAATAAAATGTTTAGTTGCTAATAATAATAATAATAAAGATGCATGGCTTTGGCATAGGAGAATTGCTCATATTCATATGGATCATTTGAATAAACTAATTAAGAAAGATATAGTTGTTGGTTTACCCAAAATGAAGTTTGTTAAAGACAAACTATGTAGTGCTTGTCAAATGGGTAAACAAACAAAAACCTCTTTCAAACCTAAGCATATGGTTTCTTCGGATAGACCATTGCAATTACTACACATGGACTTCTTTGGCCCCTCAAGGACCAAAAATTATGGTGCTAACTACTATGCTCTTGTTATAGTAGACGATTATTCAAGATATACTCGGACTCTATTCATAGTTCATACGAATGAGGCATTCAACGCCTTTAGCAAATATGCTAAAAGAGTTCAAAATGAAAAATATTTGAAAATCGCAGCTATAAGAAGTGATCATGTGGGAGAATTTCAAAATTCTTCTTTTGAAGAATTCTATGATGATTTGGGTATCAATCACAATTTTTCTGCTCCTAGAACACAACAACAAAATGGTGTTGTGGAGAGAAAATATTGGTCCTTAGAAGAAGTTGCTCGTACAATGTAGAATGAAACTAATCTCCCAAAATACTTTTGGGCTGATGTAGTTAGTACGGCATGTTATCTTTGAAACAAAGTTCCTATAAGACAAATTCTCAAGAAAACCCCCTATGAACTCTTTAAAGGTAGAAAACCAAGCATTTCTCATTTGCATGTATTTGGTTGTAAATGTTTTGTTTTAAATAATGATAAAGATAACTTAGGCAAGTTTGATGCAAAAGCTGATGAAGGACTCTTCCTAGGCTACTCTATTATGAGTAAAGCTTACAAAATTTTCAATAAAAGAACTCTAATCACGGAAGAATCTGTTCATGTGTCTTTCGATGAAACCAATCTATAATAAAGGATGGGTTAACTCTTGATGAAGAGGACTTGCCAAGTTCCCCTTTAAAAGAGGATTCTTTTACCAATAAAACAACCAATACTGAGCATTTGAAAATGGATGATACTCTATCTTCTCAAGAAGAGCATATTTCTTCTGATTTACCCAAAGAATGGAGAAATCATGGAGACCATCCTATTGACAACATCATTGGCGACATAAGTAAGGATGTCACTACTCGTGTAAAGCTAAATGATGCTTGTTTAAACATGATGTCGTTTCTCAAATAGAACCATCCAAGATTGATGATGCAATCAAGGATGAACACTGGATTCTTGCTATGCAGGAAGAGTTGAACCAGTTTGAGAGTAATGAAGTTTGGGAACTTGTTCCTAGACCAGATAATAGGCATGTTATAGGAACTCGTTGGGTATTCCGTAATAAATCAGATGAAAATGGAATTATTGTTAGAAATAAATCTAGACTGGTAGCACAAGGATACAATCAGGAAGAAAGAATAGATTTTGATGAAACCTTCACTCATGTTGCTAGTCTTGAAGCTATTCGATTGTTACTTGCATACGCTTGCTCTTTAAATTTTCAGTTATATCAAATGAACGTAAAGAGTGCATTTATAAATGGTTATATACAAGAAGAAGTACTTAGATCAACCTCTAGGTTTTGAAAATTACAAACATTTTTCTCATGTGTATAAACTGAATAAAGCTCTCTATGGCTTAAAGGAAGCTCCTCGTGCTTGGTACGATCGTCTAACAAACTTTATACTTGAAAAAGGTTTTACCAAAGGAAAGGTCGACGCTACATACTTTATTAAGAAAATAAATCATCATACTCTTCTCGTTCAAATATATGTAGATGATATAATATTTGGTTCTACTAAAGAGATTTTGTGTAGTGATTTTGGGAAAATGATGCAAGGGGAGTTTCAAATGTCTATGATGGGGAAGTTAAATTACTTGCTTGGATTACAAATCAAACAACTCGAGGGTACTATTTTTGTGAGTCAGTCCAAATATTGTAGAAACTTGCTGAAAGATTTGAAATGGATGACTGCAAGCCAATTGCCAATCCTATGGGTTCTGGTACATACATTGATACAGATGAAGCTAGAAAATACATTGATATGTCAAAGTATCGAGGTATGATTGGTTCCCTATTGTACTTAACTGCCAATAGACCTGATGTAAGGTTTAGTGTTTGTTTGTGTGCTTGGTATCAACCAAAACCAAAAGAGTCACATTTAGTTGATGTCAAAAGAATCATTAAATATCTAAAAGGTACAACTGACGTTGGACTATGGTACTATTGACCCAAAAAGAAGTATATGTGATTTGGTTGGATATTCAGATTCAAATTTTGCTGGATGCAAAACTGAGAGAAAAAGTACAAGTGGTACTTGTCATATATTAGGAAGTGCATTGGTCTCATGGTCATGCAAGAAACAAACCTATGTCGCCCTAAGTACTATTGAGCCAGAATACATAGCAGCACATAGTTGTTGTTCCCAAATGTTGTGGCTTAAACAACAATTACAAGATTATGGCTTAGACTTAGGATGCATTCCCCTAAAATGTGACAATGCTAGTGCTATAAATCTCACAAAGAATCCAGTAATGCATTCTAGAACCAAACACATAGATATAAGACATCACTTCCTTAGGGACCATGTCCAAAAGAAAGATGTATATGTAGAATTTGTTGATACTCATGACCAACTAGCAGATATATTCACTAAACCCTTGGAAAAAGAACCTTTCTATAAAATTAGACGTGAATTAGGCATACTTGATGAAACCTACTTGTCTTAAATGCTTATTCATAATTATATGTTTGCTTCATTGTACTTATATTATGCCTACTTTTACTTAAAATTGCTTAATTCTATTCAAAACTTTCAAATTCTTGGGTATGTATTCGATTACATATGACTGTAACCGATTACCAGGCATTAGTATGCCTGAAAATTCAAAATTTTGGGTTCGGTAACCAATTACTCTGGAGAGTAACTGATTACGTCAATGAGAAGGAATCTTCAGTAACTGCTTACCCTCTAGTGTAATCGATTACCTAAGATGTATCTTTGAAATCTGAGAATTTTTTATGTTGAGTAACCGATTATACACTTTGATTAACCGATTACTCTTACCAGTATCTAAGTTTCCCTTCTCATTTTTTAAACACTTCTTCTTCCTCCTCAAACCCTCCTTTTCGTGTCTACCCTATATTTTCTCTAAAATCTTCATTTTTAATATGATTTGTGTGATTTTTGACTCGTTTCATATTACATTTTCAATTCTAAACACTTTTATTCGATAGATTTCATGTTTAGTGGCCTTAATCAAGAATCCCAAAATCTCTCAAACCTCAAAACCTAACTTTTTCAAAAATTCAATCAATGGCTTCATCATCAAGAGCTAAGAAGCAACATACTAGTGTGTCTCAAAGGAATCAAGAGCTTCATCTTCAAAGGCTAATCCTTTGGATTTTTCACGTCTTCTCGCAAATGATGAACAACACATTTTTCTCAGAGCATATTCTTAGACACTCCATTTTTGCTCCTAAGTATGGTAATATCAATAACTTTGAGTTTGAAGATTTTAATATTCCTACTCTTCTAAGGCAACATGATCTTTTTTATTTTTGTGAGAAATCAAATACCTATTATCCTGAACTTCTTAAATTATTTTACTACAACTTGAACTTTAGGAAAATTGTCTAGCACCCTATGTGAAAGGAAAAGAAATTGTCTTAGATGTGAAGACCTTCACTTCAATATGTTGTAACATACCTTCTCAAGGTAGCATAAAATATTTCGATCTTGCATGCAAATGGAATAATTATGATAGAAAAGAGTTCTACTACTCTATGTGTAGATTCTCTAAAAGGGAAATAGAAATGCGTAAGCAACTGGCTTTAGGTGAAACTGTAAAGAGTAGAGATATCCTTGCTGTAGGAAATCTCAATCTCGAAGATCATTTGCTTCATTACTTTTTGAGCTATGTCATTCTTCCAAAATATTCAAATCATTCTCAAATCAATGACATGGAAATGAAATTGATGTATGATCTTAAGCATAACCTTTCAATCAATTGAGCTAACACAATAATGACACATATGTGGTCTTTTCGAGATACTCACAACCCTTTTCCTTATGCAATCTTCATAACCAACATACTTGAGCATTTTGGTGTATCCATTGCTGATGAATCCAAAGTCACACTTGATGCACTCGATAGTAAGATCAATGTGGATGTGATCCATAAAATGGACTTCTTTTGATATCCAATTGATAGACTCAATAATCATCAAAGTGATAGACAGGTTGCACCTACTGATCCAAATGCAAATATCTCTGCTAACCCTCCTGAACATCAACATTCTGAGTTTCATGTTGAGTCTTCTTCATCTATTCCCATGCCTACCAATCAAATGATCATGGATGAGTTATTCTCTCTTCGAGGCTACATCTCTAATCAGATGGATGCTCTTGACGCTCAGAATCAACAAGTCTAATTCGAACTTCAACTTCTTTATTATAAGATCAATAGCATGGACCTTGATGACGATAGCATTGAGGCTGAGTATTAGAACATTTGTTGTTTAGGAATTCAGTTTGTAATGTCGCATGATTATGGACAAATTGTTGTTTTCATTGTTTTTCTGATTATGTTTCACCTTTGTACAAAGATCTTTTAATTTACTACTACGTTATGCTACCTTTATGGTCACTTTTATGTTTGCTATATACATATGGACTCTTGGCTTTTCTTCTTTTTGAACAAAAGGGGGAGAAAAGCTGGGAGAGTGTATTTTCTGTTTAAAATTATTTCAAGCACATAACTCCAAATCAAAGGGGAGCATACAAAATAGTGGAAGAATACTCAAGACAAGTCAAGAATATCACAAAGTATACTACTCTCAGAAAATTACACTGTCAAGAAGATATTGGTTTGTCATAATCAAAAAGGGGGAGATTGTGAAGAAGATATTGCTTCTGACCTTGGCATGGTTTTCATGAAGTCACCAACATCACATAAAAGAAGAAAATGAAGAATACTTATGAAGACAAAGCTTCAAGAATTTAGAATCTAAGTCTTTAGGTACTTCTATCCTTATAATCTAAATATGCAATTACTAGTAATGCTTCAAAGTATTTTAAAATAAAATTGATAAACACGAGTATAAATGAAAACAATTTTCAAAATACTGTGTAATAGGTTACTAGATCTAAGTAACAGGTTACTGTGACTAAGTAACGGGTTACCAGAACTATGTAACAAGTTGCATGAGTGAGAAACAAGTTATCGAACAAAAAATGATCAGGGTAATCGATTACACATTTTGAGTAACCGATTATACAACATGATAAATAGTGACTATGTTGGACAGAACAATTGGGTAATTGATTACAACCTGTGAGTAATCAATTACAGCCTGTGAAAATCAATTACTCAGTTGGACAGAATGTTTGGGTAATTGATTATTGAGAGTTGTTGCACCAGTTTTCAGATTCAAACTACAGAGCTTTCAACCCAAATGAAATAGTTTCATTCCAATCAATTACTACCTTTTTGTATAGGTGTTATGACTGATTGTAAATTCTATATAAAGTCATTGAAACTCATAAGTCACAACATATAACTCACATACACAATCTAAACTTTTCTGAAATACTTGCTCTATACTTCTTGCAACTTGTTCTTAACTTTCAGAATATATTTTCTGAAGTTGCCTTAATTGTTGTTTCAAAGTCATTGAAACCTTGTGAGCATTAATACTAAAGTATACAAAGAGTTATTGGATTGCAAGAATTTATAGTTTCAAATATTGTAAAGGCAATCCTTGCCATTGTTAACGTTTTCTTCATTCAAAGTATTGAATTACTTTCCTTCACAATGGTGTGATAAGAAAGAGGATAGAGTCATTTGGAAAGGGTGTTTCCCAATGAGTGATATAGGTATTAGAGAGTGATTAAGGTACAAGAAAATCTCGGGGTGAGAAATTGTAATTGTTACTCTTAATATCTAGTGAAGAAATCTCTTGTGCTGCAAGAGTACTGGACGTAGCCTTCGGTGGACAAGAAGGTGAACCAATATAAAATCTATGTGTACTATCTTCTCCCTTAACTCCTTAAATTTACTTGATATTTTCTACATAACTTTTCCGCTGCTATTAACTCTTGAATTTTGCAGAAAAAATCTGTCATAGTTTTTAAACAACTAATTCACTCCCTCCCCCCTCTTAGTTGCCATCTCAGTCTTACATTTCGGTGAATCGACGCGAAACCGAAATATTTTATATGTCAGTAACTTAAACTTAGTGGACCTTTTGATTTATTACATGTTAAGCTACAACATAGATCAAAAGCTTTCAAACCATTCACACGTAAATGATATAGAACTACAATTGATGTATGATATGAAACATAATGTTCCAAGTAATTGGACATTAATGATAATGAGACAAATCTGGACCTTTAAAAGTGAGTACATATCATTGCCTTATGACATTCTCATAACTACTATACTTGGATATTTTGGTGTTTCTTTTGATGGAGAATCTAAATTCACAGTTGATGCTCGCGATAAAATTCATGTGGATATAATCCACAAAATGGGTTTATTTCAAGATACCAATGACATGATCTACAATCATCACAGTGATCAACAGACTGCACATCAAGAAAATCGTCATGCTGACCCTCCTAGTCATCCCTCATTTCGTGTTGAATCATCCTCTTAGGAATCCACTCATACCAATCAAATGATAATGGACGAGTTGTTCTTGCTTAAGGGTTACATCATTACACGTATGGATGCTCTCGATATAAAGAATCATCAAGTCCAAGAAGAGCTTAAACGCTTATCAAATCGGTTGGACTACATGGACATGGACTCTCAAAAAGCTGATACATATCATCAAGAGTAGCAGTCTAGCAATCTAGGATTTTACTTATGTATTTTGATGATATTGTTGTTGTTATTTCAAAACTGGTGTTTCTATTGTTGTTTTTATTTGAGGATTCGGATATTACTTCAGAACATCTTGCTATTTGTTATCTAACTTTGCGATATATGAATTATGTTTCTTAACTATTGTTTCAATTGCTATGCTATGGCATGATATATTACTCTATAGCATTCGATATTATTCAAAATTCATATTTTGCAAAATTATGACCTTGGCTTGTAAATAAGTCAACATATCTTATTACCATTTTCTATATATGTATATTATGCTGGACAAAACTAGTTTTTCTTCTTGTTGATGAAGTAAAAAAGGGTAGAAAAGTTGGAGTTGTATTTTTCTGTCAAAATCTTTTCAGACACATACAATAAGACAAAAGGGGATTATACAAGATATGGGGAGCATATTCGAACTTTCAAGTTATATCATTTACAAATGTTGATTAAGACACGAAGATCACAAAACAGAGAAAAAGAAAAAGACCTTGAAGACATAGAAAATTCAAGCTTCAAGATATTTATAGATTTCAGTCTTCATATAGGTACTTCTAACCTTACACTCACTATAATATTTAGTAGCAATGCTCAACTAATCAAGATCATTTTTAAAGAATTGGATATATCTAAAATGCAAACTCATATTGCTAAGTAATGAGTTACTTAACCTGAGTAACAGGATACCAGAACAAGGTAACAGGTTACCTGAACTATGAGGCAGATGGTAAGAGGTTACTAGAACTGCGTAACAAGTTACCAGATTGAGAAAACAATTACGAAGAAAAACTAACTTATTTAACCGATTAATTCTGTGTATTAATCGATTACTACCTTAGATAAAACATTTGGGTAATCGATTACCATTTCGTGACAATCGATTACACAGAGTTGTTGAAACCATATTTTCAAATTCAAATGAATAACTTTCATCCAAAGTGAATACGTTTCATTCCAATCGTGTCTCCTCTTCATGGAAGTATATCTTGGCTGATTGGATGCCTATTTGAAAGCATTGAGACATCCAAATTTATAACACACGAATACAAAAGTTGTACACAATCATACAAAAACATTCAGAACTTAGTAAACAAAATTCTGCACATTTTGTTAGCAACTTTGTTCCTAAACTTTCAGATTTTCTGAAGTTGCTTCTAAATTATATTTAGTCTAAACATTCAAAAGATTAAGAGAATTGTATACTAAGTATCTATATTGTGAGATCGATGATTGCAAGTTATAGAATTGTCAAAACTTGTAAAGGCAATCCTGCCATTGTTATATTCTTCATCTTGGTTGTAAAGTTTTCATCAAAAGGGTGTGTTGAGAAGGGGGGAAAAGTTCACTTGAAAAGGGAATTTTCAAGGGTAGATAAGTTGTAAGTGTGTAAGATACAAATGTATCGAGGAGACAAATTGTAATTACAACTCAAATTATCTAATGGAAAAATCTCTTCTGTGGCTAGAGTTCTGGATGTAACATTCGGTGGACAAGAAGGCGAACTAGTATAAAAACTCTTTGTGTACTCTTCTTCCAATTTTTTTTTTCATTTACTTTTTGTTTTACTTGGTTGAATCCTGCATAAATAATCTGATGCACATAAACTTTGATAACATAGCAGAAAAATCAGTCATATTCTCCTAACAACTAATTCACCCTCCCCCTCTTAGTTGGTATCTTAAACTTACAGTTCTTAAGCAACTCATGAGCTCCATGATGAAGCTTCAAAGTTTATGAGCTTCATCATGGATTCAGTTCTTAACCCACAAGTAGGAAGAATTTAATTTCTTTTATTTTCTTCGGAAAGTTTTAATTTATTTTTTAGCAAATAAATGTGTCTTATCTTTGGTTAATTGTAGGAAAAACGTGTGGGACAAGGCCAAGTCAAATTGGCATGCCTAGATGGCATTCAACAACCAAGCTTGGAACAGATCTTGACATTACTAGGCACTCAAATTCAAAACCATGGCACGGCCAGGCGTGGTCAAATTCAATTCAAGTTGGCGTGGAAGATTAAAATACAAATTGACATGGAAATCAAATTCAAGATCAAATTCAACTAGCTTAAATCAAGGAAGAAGATAATGTGCAGATAATCTCATCCCAAATTCGGCTAGCCTAATTCTAGGATTTGTTGGCATAAAGATAATGTGGAGATCAAGTAGTCAAATTCAACTAAAACAAATCAAGGCACTTAAAATCAAAGTTGGTGTGGAAAAGATATGATGACCAAATTCCGCTTGCACAAAATTTGCATGAAGATTATGCTTGTTGATTTGGCAAAGCACGAATCCAAGGCTTTTCAAATTTAAGTTGTCATGGAGATATGGTGAAATTCAACTTAGTTGAACTTCAAATTCGGCCACAACACTTCAAGGCCTCTCAAATTCAAAAACATAAAAGGTAAGCCAAATCCCACTCACTTGGCTAAGTCAAATACATCAAGGTTCTCATCAAAACCAACTAAAAGCTCAAGCTAGGTGTGTGAAATAGATTTTGGGTCAAGACTTGTTCAAACCATTTCAAATTCAAACAAGACACATAATCTCGACCAACACTTCAAAGACTCAAACTTTCATAGTCAAATCTCAAGAGATCAAGTCAGTTGAACCATGAAGATTTTACCATGTTTTAGATAGGAATTTATTTTCAAATTTGAATGTAGATTTAGTCATATTTTTCGTGGAAGTCTAGGGGCTTTCCTTCCTATATGTAACTCGTGACACACCATGAATAAACAATTGGAATTTTAATTGGAATATATTTTCCTACTTAGTGAGTTTCTCCTAACTTCTTGGTTGAGACAAGGTCGTTCTTATCAAGAAAGCCAATTTCTTGTGGCGAACTTCGTAGGCTTATCAAACGCATAGTGTTTGTGGTGTCATCCACCCTTCATGCCCCTACCCACGTTCATAACCACCAACTACTCGAACACATAACCATCTCAACTTCACAAATTACACAAAATTACCCACAAAATGAATCAAATCAAAACCCTAAACACATCCCAACAAAGTTTAAGACCTTCAACCAAGATATGATCTAAACAAGGCAACCACCCTAACAGGTTGTCATCATCGTCCATTATAAAATAGTACAAAGATCAATCATGTGGATATTTGTTCAAAACAATAATTTTACCCTCACATTATTACATAAAAAGAAAGACCAAAAAAAATTTTAATTTTTTTTTTGCCTAACAGGGAAGTGTCTAATCCTATGTATCTCTATGTAATAGAGAAATCAAGACTACGTAGTTCTTCTAGAAAATGGTTGATTTGTTGATATATTTTTATTAGTTTTTTTTTAAATTATTAATATAAGATAGCGCGACGAGGCACTAGTCCTATAATGCACTACCACACCCTACTATAGACAACACAAAGTAGCGCGACAAGGCACTAGTCCTATAGTGCACTACTTTACATTGCTATTATTAATTATTTTTAACATATGACAAGATGAGTATCGCGATAGGGCACTAGTCCTATAGTGCACCATCTCTCCTTGATTTAGACAACATAATGTAGCGCGACAAGACACTAGTCCTATAGTGCACTACCTCTCCTCTCTTTGATATAGACAACCTAAAGTAGTGCGACAAGGCACTAGTCCTATAGTGCACTACTTCACATCGCTTTAAAAATTATTTTGAAAGATTAACAACACAATGTAATGCGGCAAGGCACACAGCCTATAGTGGGTTACTTCATATTGTGTTTTAAAATTATTTGAAAGATTAATAACATAAAGTAACATGACAAGACACAATGCCTAGAGTGGGCTACCTCATATTGCTTTTAAAAAAATGAAAAAATTAACAAGATAAAGTAACACGGCAATGTACAAGACCTATAGTGGACTACTTTTTCCAATTATAAAATTTTCCTTCATTTAATAACTAAAATTTTATTTGCAATTTTTACATCACACTTTTTTTATATTTTTATTATGCTATAAAAACAAAAAAAGAAGAAGAGGAAAAACGGAATACTAAAAGAATATTAAAAAAACAGTAAGAAATAAAAATAGCATTCACATACAAAAAATAAAACAACAGAAAATAAATGGAAATAAAAACAAATAAAACACCCAAAATTAAGGATTAGGGTTGCAGCTTCTTCCCCACTTTGCTGAACATATTGTTTTCAACAACGGCGGCGATTACTGTCAATATTTGTGGTCTAACCACCATGCATTAGGGAGATGCATGGAGGGCATGGCGTCGAGCCGTAGCCGCATTGGGAGGGTCCAGCAACATGCTCCTCCCATGTGACGTGCATGGACCACGGCCACATGTGGCGATCCATGTCTTGCAGTAGGCGAGACAACTAATGAGACGAGTTGCGGGCTATTGCGACGGCAAGCCCCTGACAGCAAAAGGATTTGTCGCCATCACACCTTCATGGGTTCGTTTTTGGGCTAGTTACGGGTGGTTCCGAACCATAACTCAGGTTGCAAACTTTTCTTTAGAGGTTAACTTCAATACAAATAAGGTTAATAGATAACTAAGGAATAACAACTAATGAAATGGAAGAGAACAAACATGTTGGTGATTGAAGAGGAGAGGGAGAAAGAGGATAACCTCCTTTTCTTTTGTTACTGTGTACAGTCTTAGGTTTGCCTCTCCAAATTAGGATTAGTACTGTTCATTGTCTTTTTTTTTACTAAGATTAGGATTGCCTCCTTTTTCTTCCAAATTTCTAATTGAGTCCTTATTTCTAAAATAAGGATTATAAATGGGTGTAGAGTAGGGTTACAACCCTAATATGAGCGGGCCAATAAAAGCCCAACTGCCATACCCTTTAAATTAAACTTTATTTTTCTCAAAAACTTATTATTATTATTTTAAATTAAATTACCCCCGATCAAAATTAGGTGTTTACAGAGGGTTAAATCTTGGCAATGGACATAGGAGCAAAGATTCACTAAATTATTTCGAATGGGAAGCTAACCCCAAATCACGGCTAAATATTAATGTGTAACTAATTCTTGTTTTCCATCATTTTCTGTTATTTGTAAATTCAAGCATGCATCAATAGGAAATTATATATGCAAGCATGCATCACATAGATTTTGATGAAGACAAAGGTTAACGAAGATAAAGATTGAAGACAAAGTTTGATAGACAAAGATCAACAACAAAGATTGATGAAGAAAAAAGAGTAACAACAAAGTCAAGGACAACCTTGAAAGCATGAACAAATCAACAAATAATAAAGTCAAAAGTCAAGACTCAAGTTCACACAAGCTAAAGCATTCAAGAACATCTAGAGGCTAAGTGTTTTTATATCTTTATTAGGTCTTAAGATGTTTGCTTAGAAAGATTCTAGGCTAGGATGAACCTTTATGGAAGTCTCACAAGCTAAAATCAATCATAACTAAAATGAGACGTACATGCATATATACATGATTTACCTGCACATGCATAAATACATGTTCATATGATTTTGATGCATTTAAAAAGAGTTTTAAATCATACATCATTCAAAGTCATGCATCATACTTTTACAAATCGTGTAATAGGTTCATATCACACCGAAATATCTTTTTCGAAAACTCATTAATCGATTAAGAGTTATTTTAATCGATTAAGAAATGAAAAATTGGGAAGTCGTTAATCGATTAAGTATGGGCTTAATCGATTAAGGGTAGTTACAATTTATGGTTTCATAAATTTTAAATAATCGATAATCGATTAGATTAAGTGATAATCGATTACCTATACCAGAAAACAGAATTGAATATTAACCCAAATTTTTCCGTTTTGCTAAGAACAATCAATAACTAAAAAACATTGATTACACATATTTCCGAAAATCACATTGTTCTTACACTTTCATATCCAAAGAGAGATTTTCAAAGTGTTTTTTTAAATGTAGAGAAAAGGAATAATCTTTAGAAAGATTTTCAAAGAAGCATAATTGTCAAATCTTGTAAAGAAACCTTGCATCTCACATTTCCATGTTCTGAATTTGTGAGACTTGTAGAAGGGTTCTTAGATTGTGGAAGAGTGTATATTCAGCACAAATAGGTGCATCAACAACTTGTAAAGTTTCAGACATTGGCATAAACATATTCTCTTGGTGTGTTTAGTATCACCATTGATAGAGGATTGGTTTGGGAAAATCCTAGATGTGGTTAGGTAAGTATCTTCACCACTTTATACAAGGGTCTTGAAGAGAAGAAAGAATGGGCTAGGATGAATCACGAGTAGGTGGGGTATCCAAAGAGGCGAGAGAGGTTAAGTCGCATTGCTTGGCTTAGAGTTCAAGAAAGGAGCGCTTGTAGAAGTGTAAAATTGAAAGTGTGTTTGTAAGAAATACATTCAATTTATGGATGTAGTTTGCACGTGGACAAGCAAAGTAACCAGAATAAAAATTGTGTCTCATTCTTCTCAACCCTTAACTCTTTACATTTCTCTATTAGTTGAATCTTGATAATCTTGGAGATCAAAGAAAACTATTTTTCAAAGAACAAGAACTGAATAATCGATTAGCTTCTTTAGTTAATCGATTATGTGTAGAACAAGTTAATGAATTATATATGTGGTTAATCGGTTAAACAATTAGGAAATTTTTAAAATCTGTTTGTTAATTGAGCAATAGTAATCGTGTATTGTATCACCATCCCTCCCCCTCCCTCTAGGTGAGATACAGAGCCTTGTAGGATCCAACATTCTTTCCTTTTGAAACCTGAATAACTCTTATTTAATTACTAATAATAGTTCATCTTTTACCAATCAAAAAAATAGTGCATGATATATATGAGAGAAAAACATTCCACCTAGAAATGTTATGAGTGACATATATTGTTGTGAGCTCTGCCTTTCTTGATCGGCTGACAATTAATTGCATATTGAAAACACGCCACTATCGCATAGATTATTGATTTCATAGATTAGCATTGAGTACCATATACATCTTTCGAATTGTTCACTCTTGAATTATGTTTTTATAAGTGTTAAGTGATGAATGTTGATAGTACTTGAACAATGTTGGTCAAGTTGGGGAAACTCACTACTCTTGGAAAACTTGCATTCACATTTTTGAATTCTAGCATGTACTTTTGTTTGGAGACATTAAGTTGGATAGAGTTTTTAAATGTGTAAATTATCTTATACAATAAGGATAATTGAACATCTTTCACACTAAAATATTTACATAAATGTTTTTCATACTATGTATGCATTAACTTAAATATTGATAAAATCATATGATATCAATTTTATGTCATTGTACATATATCAGGTGGAAAAAGGATAGATATAGATACGAAAAATAAATCTAATTAGAATCATTAGAGATATATGAACTGAAAAAAGGATAAATATAAAATCAGAAGATAAATCTAATTATAATATTTGAAGATAAACATGCATAAATTAGGAATAAATAAGGAGACCATGGGGTTGTAATAAGCACAAATCCCTATTATTGAAATAACAAACAACTCTCTACAACTTTGCATGAAGAAGAAGAATGTTAATCACACTTAATTCTTTGATTTCCATGGAAATGAGGAGCTAAACCCTTTTGTCTAGGATTAGATAAAACTATTTAAACTCCATATATCCTATATGACTATTTGATTTGTTTTTAATATTATTTTACTGTTTTTGATCTCTACTCTTGTTTCTAATACTTCTTTGGTTTGATCGCTCAATTCATGATTTAAGTTTTGAATATATTTAATAAAAATTCAATGTTCAAACTATATCTAAAGTATGTCATCTAGTAACATGTTAATTCTAGGAATGGAAATAATCTAACTAGCCATTAAAACGCCCAATTTGAGAATTGGTTAATTTAATTATAATCTATTTATGCAATGAATCAATAAATATATAAGAATTGGTGTTGAAGAATTCATATAAATAATCATATTTATAATGTCATTATATATTGGATACTTGAAGATTGAATAGTGAAGTCTAATCTAAAGTTCTTCATTTTTCAATTTACTACTTTTTAGTCTTACTTTAGTATTAGTTTCATTAACCTTACAAACAAAAACCGTGTATTTTCCAAATTAATTAAGTTTGCTAAACAATCACATATTAACCTAATCCTTGTGGAGATGATAATTATTTATATATTTTTTTTTTGACTACTCGTTCTCTTAAACTGCCAACCAAATTTCTTGTTGCCAATATTCCCTCTGATTATTTGAAAGTGGTAACTTGATATAACATATATTGGGCGAGCACGCCCTCATATATTATTTTTAATAAAAAATATTTACTTATCAAAATAAGATGGTGAAATTGGAATATATATAATTATTATAAGATCTAATTAGGAATTATTAAGATTAAAGAAAAAGGCATTTCTTATATTTGGTAAGTGATTTTGTTTTCAATTACTAACATGAATATTAAATAATTTATTTAATGAAAATCTACACACTCTAACCCTGAATAATTTAAATTTTATGTTGGAGAGCTTTCGAATACAAGTATCAACTAGGCACATCATGAAGGAAAGTGAATATAATAGACTCTATTGCCATTGACATTCTTTAGAATAATTTGCTTTCATATTGCCTGATATTAACAATCAAACGTTATAGTAAGCAGAAGATGTATGCTGCTCTGTGCACTGACCCAGACAATACGGATTGTGAATTTTTCACAGAATTATTTATTGGCTTGGAGATTTTATTATATGACAACTCAGTTGCAGTAAGCACATGTAGTAATTTAAGCACATAGTACCATAAGTAATTTTAGGCTATGTTGATGAGTTATTAGAGAAAGGGAAGGAAAGATATCAAACGGCTAGGAAAGGGGGAAGAAAAAGGGAAACGAAGACAATTTTCTCTCTTATTTGGGAGTATGAAATTTAGAAGAAGGGTAAACTAATGATATTGTTAGAATATTTTTTTATTTTTCCTTTTAAAAATGTAGTTAACAATGAGAAATGAACGATAATATATAATTATATTATATTACTAAAAATATTTAGGTATTTTTACATTTTATCTCCCGGAAAATCCCAAATTTGGAGAATTATAAAATAGACACATGGTCCAGAACCTTCATTTCTTCTTCATCCAACTCTCAAACAAGTAGATGTTTTCTAAAGTCATCTTAGGAGTTATTAAAGAAAGGGAAGGAAAGATATCAAAGGGCTAAGAAATGGGGAAGAGAAAGGGAAAGAAGACAATTTTCTCTCTTATTTAGGAGTATGAAATTTAGGAGAAGGGTAAACTAATGATATTGTTAGAATATTTTTTATTTTTCCTTTTAAAAATGTAGTTAACAATGAGAAATGAACGATAATATATGATTATATTATTTTACTAAAAATATTTAGGTATTTTTACATTTTGTCTGGCGAAAAATCCAAAATTTGGAAAATTATAAAATAAACACATAGTCCAAAACCTTCATTTCTCCTTCATCCAACTCTCAAACAAGTAGATGCTTTCTAAAGTCATCTCATCCCTTACATTATTTTTCCCTCCAAATCATACTCTCAAATAAAGTCTAAAAGTTTATTTGTAAAAATAAAAATGAATGGAAGAATTAAAAGTCATCTCACAAATAACTCTCATCTTTTTCAGTTTTCTCAATTAGACGTCGAAATACATTTAGCAAAAACAATAAGTAACATTATATTTTAATATAAATGTACATCTCATGGCAAAGGATAAAAAAGCACATGATACCATGCTTATCGTTATCAATATTAAATACAATGCTTAACTGGAGTTCGATTCTGGGATCTTCCTAAGTAGGAATTTAGAAGGTATTGTTCATTGACAAAAAATATTATAACCAGATAAATATTTCAAATAAGTGGCATGACGTACCCAACACTATGCAATGTGTATTGGAGACTTTTCTATATGTCATTGACCCTAACAACCATTGAGTAAACTTATGAATAAAAAGTTAACTACAAAGATATTTAATACTAATTTTCAATACGTACTTCAACAGAAAATAATCATGACAAGAAGAAATAAAATATATCGGCCTCTAATAAGTTTTTTAAGTTCTAATTTTTCGGATAAGACTGAAAATATTGAGAAATATACAAGGGACACTTTTTAAAAAAAATAGACATTATTTATAAGACTTAACTTTTAGAATCAAAATGAGTTTCCTCCGCACCTTGTAGGAATGGTTGAAGGGAATTCACACCTATCATGTGCTCCAAGCTATCTAACTAGAGTTTATTTATTGGGTTATACTTCTAGAAAATCTATTTTAGTAAATTTTAGCTGGCTTGTTTAGTAACAAAATCATTTTTTTCATACAAGTTTTTTAAATTAAAATGTGTAATTAATGAAAATAAGATCTTGAGAACAACCCTATTAAGAGTTGTAGCAAATGACACAACTATTTTTGAAATGGGGCAGAATTATTCACATTCATCTTGGAATTATTACTCAAACATGTCTTGGGGACTTTATGATCAAGGACTTTATCGTTATCATTACCCGTTATCATATTAGTTAGAATTGATATCATAGTACAATACTTCAATTAGTGATATACTAATTAAATTATATGCCAAAGTAACATTAATCGATCATTTTGGAGTAACAAAAAGAAATGATTTTAGTGGTGGAAGAATAATGCTAGAAAATAATGGGTACCGGAGGAGGGGTTCTTTGGTATAGTTTTTAAGTTGAATAAATCAATATGTATTTATTTGGTTCTTATGGTTTCTTTGCTGCATCCCAAGCTTAGGTTTGTTTTGCTGCAGCTTGTTGTTCGTTTTGGTATGGCTCCATCTGCTTGGAGTTGGCAGACACATTAGTGGTGTAGTTTAGAGTCTTTTCTTTTCCTTTTGTTGTTATTTGCCTTTATGTACTTTGTTTCTTTTTCAATCAAATTGAGTCTTTAGCACCAAACCTTTTATCAAAAAAAGATTAAAGTCATATATTTTATAATAAATATATAAGTATAAATATAATTATTTGTCACTTAATACTCAATTATTGAAATAAATCAATGGCTGACCATATTGTACCTAACTATCAGGTTTTAGATTGGAATCCTTAGTGTGTTATTTTCAAAAATATGAATTTTTCATGTATAAACCAGTTTTGCACAAATTTCAACTAATATTTTTTTATTTTATGAGTTTTATTAATTTTATGACCATTATAATTATTATATATATTGTATCTATTTGAGGATGGTTTTAATGGTTGAACTAGTGGATATAGAATGATATTTATAACAATGGTAAGTATGATTTTAGGTTGAGGTTTGGTGTCTGTGTATATAAGCATCCAAAACATGGTTATTATTTGTATGATCATGTAGCGAACATGACTTATCTAAATATTGTAAGTCTGAAAACATAATTCAATTAAACTTATTTGCATAAAAAAATATTAGCAGTTTTTTTGGGTACATAAAATAAATAAATATTTGCACTTGTTAGGCCACGAGATTGATCATAAATATTTATTTTGGTGATTTTTTAGATATCCAATTATTGACGTGAAACAACGCAATAAGGAAAGAGAAATTTAACCAACAAGTGGGAAATTATTACATAATATATAGTAAATAATCTCAATCAAATTTTATCCTTAATGATATGACTTAAAATTATATAAGTTTATTCTAAACCATGTAGTAATTTCTTATGTTAGAGTGAAAAAGTGTTGAAATTTTATTCTAATATAATTAGTTTTTATTTTTTAAATTCTTTATCTTAAAAGTGATTTATTAAATTATATATTAAGAAATCTTGATAGGAAATTTATTAATATGACACTTAAAAGATACCGATTAAATAAGAAATGTTATTTTTTGTCTTGTAACTATACATACGGGTCTCCTTATTGAGAAGTAAATAAGCAGACTTAATAGAGTATTGTTTGGACTTATCGTGATACCACTCCCAACAGTCCTTAGTCTTACTCTGGATGACATACTTCTTAATATCGTTGAGGAGCATGTCGATGTGATCCTATTTCCAAGAATATGGGACAAGATAAGTTCTATACCCAATTCCCAACGACCAAAATCACTAACACATACATCCTTATTAGTATTGAGGTTGTGAAGTCATTGGAACTGATCCATGAGATTTCCATGACCCATCTAGTTATCATGTTAGAAATAATTGTTGTTGCCATCTCCAATGTGTCGAACTAAACCATCCCAAAACCAATTCATAGAGTTAGAGCCTCAAGTTGACAAACTACCAAGATCACAAAACCAAAGGGAACACCTATTGAGGGAAGTATTCCTTTTGTCGCGATGAGTTCTAATCTCCTACCCATATTTAGAATTAATGACACTACACCGACGGTTATTTTTCATTAAGAATTCTCCATTTCCATTTACTAAGAAGAGCTAAGTTGAAGCGCAGAATTTCTTCACTCCCAGACTTCCCTCATGCTTAGTTTTACAAACAATACCCCATTAATGCAGATGTTCATCAGGATGAAAGAAAAGGTATAGGTAATCCTTTAGATAGAAGAGAATATGAAGAATTCAATCAACTTATTGATGATATGGAATCTTTGATCTACCTTTTGTTGGGAAGATATTTACGTGGTTTCTTTTTAACAGAAAGGCGATGAACATAATTGATAGATTCCTGGTCAATGATAGTTAGATGAATAAATTAGGCAATTTGGTTTAGTTGGGCCTTCGTAGGAACTTCTCATATCACTATCATATTCTTTTAAAAATGATGTTTCAGATTGGGGATTGACCCTGTTTAGAACAAATAATTGATGGTTTCAGATGTGAGTTTTGGTAAATTTTTCGAAGAAGAATGAAAGGAAATGGAGATCCATGGTCGGGGTTATTTTTGTCTTATAGTAAAAACTGAAAAAGTCTAAAAGGGCTTTGAATGTGTGGAATAAGGAGCACTTTGGTATGCTGAATAGAAAAATTGTTGATCATGTTGATATTATTAACTCGGTTGATACAAAAGGTTGTGATGGGAATTTAAAGAAGATGAGGTCACCTCAAGAAGAATTGCTGCAACAGATCTATGGCGTCTTTCAAGACAAAAGCACAATATGTTTTTGTAGAAATCTAGACAGAAATGGCTCTATGAAGGTAACTCCAATTCTGCTTTCTTTCATGCATCTCTTATTAGGAATCTGTTTTAAGCAAGTTAATGGTCTCTTAATTGATGAGGAATGGGATGATGATCTCCAAGATTGAAAGATCATATTAAATCCTTCTTTCAGGAAAGATTTTTCGAGAATCATTGAAATATGCCTTCTCTTAATGGGATCGATTTTAAATGACTCTTAGATGAGGAGAATTCTGATGACAACCTCAAGGGGCTGCCTTTAATTTATGGATCGTTTAGCTTGATACTTTAGGACTTTTGGAGTCCAAATTCGGTTTTGTGAAATTAGGGTAATATTAGGGATGTTTTGGTTTGGTTTGGGTTGTTTAGGTTATAAGGAAGTCTAGGTTGAGTGTTTAAGATCTAGGGTAATTGTGTTTGTGGGGGATTCTTGGTTTAGGGTTAAGGTAGTATATGTGTTTAGGGTAGGTCACGGTTTGTAAGGTTTAAAATGTGTATTAGGGCTGTTTTGGGTGAGGCAATGTGTGTAGTTTGGTTTAAGGTTGGAGAAGGTGTTTTAGGGTTTGTTTTATGCGTGAGGCAGGTTGTATGAGTTTTAGGTCAAGATTGGTTTAATGGAGATGGTGGATTCGGTTTTGAATGGAAATTATGTGAATGAGTTGGAGGTTGAAGGTGAAGGTGGAAAAGAATGGAAGGGGAGAAGCACCACAAGCAAGGCTGCTTGATAAGCTATGGAAGTCTGCCACAAGAAAGGATGCTTGATAAGAACAAGTATGGTGGCTACGACCAACCTAGGTTTAGGAGAAGTGCTCTCAACTAAAACAATTCAAATTTACTCAAAATTCAACTTAACTTTTATTAATCCAATCTGAATGCATAAATAGGCAAAGTTGCCTTGGCTGAATAGATAAAATAGAAGATAGAAATCAAATTATCTTCTAATAAACATAAAAATAAAA
>NW_017727630.1:505445-562794 GCF_001865875.1 Lupinus angustifolius | reverse complement strand
TTGAGAAGATAATGTATAGATTAGGTTGTTGTGGCTGATTTGAAAAGATTATGTTCAAATTCAAATTCAAATCTATCTTCTTTCAAATTCAAATTCAATTCAAATTCAAATTGCTGGCCAAAAGAAATATATCTTCTTTCAAATTCGTTTTCCCTCCATGCCTTATCTCCTTGTTTGCCTTAGAGATAAAGTGTTAGCTGAATTGCCTTAGCTCCTTGTTTGTTCTTATAGATAGAGTTCCTTACGTGCCTCCTTCCTTGTCTTCATGAGTGTCCACGGTTTGGATCATGAGTTGCTTAGTCTAGACATATTGCCTTGTCCTAGCCGTGACTAGCTTACCATTGAGCCTAAATAAACTACTTGGTCATGAATATGGACCAATATTACAAATAATTCCCAACCCATATTACATGAAATAAATACTAAAAATACTTGAATGAAAATAAACCTAAGACTATATTAGAATGCAATCTCATTTATTTGAATCAATGAAAATAAAATAAACCTAAGTAGAAAGTGACCTAAGACATAAATGTCCTCCCTACATACCCTCTCCTGGTCAATTGTGTCCTTTGAGATTTTAAGGACCCCTGCCTTGGCCTTGGCCCTAGTTGTAGGACCATCATGACTTCTCTTGCCCTTGGGATCAAAGGCTACCCTAGGAGGATTTACATCAAATTATTTCTTAACTACTAGGTTTGGTGAAGATGAGATAAAGGAAGCTATTTGGAGTTGTGAAGGTGATAAAAGTCCAGGTCCTAGCAGATATAACTTTACTTTAATAAAAACAATCGTGGAATTGTATGAAGAATGATATTATTTCCTTGGTGGACAACTTCTATTGTTCTGGGAATATCTCTAGAAGTTATAACGCTTCTTTTATTGTCTTGATCCCTAAAAACAATTTTCTGCAGGGACTTGGTGATTATAGACCAATTTCTCTTGTTGGGTGCATACACAAGATCATCTCAAAATTACTTGCTGGTCAACTTAAAAAGGTTACTCATTTGGTTATTTCATAATGTCAAACCACTTTTATCAAGGGAAGGTTTATTATGGACAGAATTGTCATCGCTAATGAGGTTATTGATTAGACTAGGAAAATGAAAAAGGGAGATCACTTCATTATTAAAGTGGATTTTGAAAAGGCATACGACTCAGATAACTGGAGCTTCCTGCTTTAAATGATGCATAGGATGGGTTTTTGTCTCAACTAGAGGACTTGGATTAAAAGTTGCTTACAATCAAACTTTGTTTCTATCCTAGTCAATGGGAGCTCAATTGTGGAGTTTTGTATGGCTAGAGGTTTAGGACAAGGTGATCTCTGATTGTACATTTTCTATTTCTAATTGTTGTAGAAGGTCATGGTGGTATCTTGAGATCAACAGTGATAAAGAATATTTTCAAAGGGTATCAGGATGGAAGAAATGATGTTGGTATATCCAACCTCCAATACGTATATGACACATTGCTAATGGAGAGAACTATGGTGCTAATGTCATGGTTTTCAAAGGCATTCTGAACTGCTTTGAGTTAGCGTTTGGGCTAAAAAATCAACTTCCATAAGGGCAACTTTATGGTGTTAATTCTAATTGTGACTTTGATCAGATGACGGTTAACAAATTATGTTGTGAAATGAGCTCTATTCATTTTAGATTTTTAGGAATACATGTTAGTGCTAGTCCAAAAAGGATTTCCACTTGGTCTCATGTTATTGACTCCTTCAAAAAGAAACTCTCTATTTGGCATCAAAAGCTTATTTCCTTTGGTGAACAGGTAACTCTCTATTGAAAGCAGATTTTGGACAACCCAATTCCCCCCTCAAGAACAAATGTGTCACTTTTTTGAAAGGTCAATTAGGGTTGCTTTGCAAGTTTATTTAAGATTACAGTCATGAGTGATGAACAAATTATTCAATTAGTGACTTTAGTTATTTACATCCTTTTCGGGTTCCTTTTAACCATACCATAAAGGTTAGTCTCATTTTATTAAGTTAATCTTACCATTTCCTACGAAAGGTTGGTATCAAAGAATAATAAGAACAAAAGAATAATGTTAGTAGTTAACCCTACCACGGCTTTCAAAGGATTGATATAAAGAATAAAATAATAAATCAATAAATAAATGTTAGTTGTGGAAAAGTAAAAGACAGAAAGTAAATGTTAGTTGAGGAATTTAAATGACAGAAAGTAAATGTTAGTTGCGGAATTTAAATGACAGAAAGTAAATGTTAGTTGCAGAAATTAAATGATAGAAATTAAATATTAGTGGTTAGATTTATTATTCATCACTCTTTTATTATCAAGTAACAATCCATTGATTGGATTACACTTTTTGCATATTACTCCTATGTGCAATGTTATAAACAATGAATTGGTTTGAACTTATATTTTTAGGAATCCTTAATCAATAAAAAACTTTATAAGTTAACACTTTACTCTTTTACATTTGCATCTCTTTTAAGATTCAATTGTAGTATAGTATAGGGTTATGTTGAACCAAAGATAATTGCATTAATAGAAGAAAATCATATAGACATATTATAGAAAAATAATGATTAATAACTTTTTGATGATTTTTGTGTTATGTTGCATAAAATTTAACAAGGAAACATAAACTAATATTCACAAATTGTTAAGGAGAAAATTGGTTTAAAATATGGAATTATTTCTAGACTAAAATGATTTTGAAAACATAAAACAAGTTATGTGTTATACTTTGGTTAATTCCAAACACCAAGTCTTAATCATCCATCTATTGTGCTAGTATTGAAAGATGATTTTCAAACCTTATGTAATACACTAAATAATAATTAACTGTCACTCGTCGGAGTAGGTTGTGATACCCTACTTTAGGCTCTGTTAACTATATTTAGCCATGAAAATAAGTTGCTTAAAATAGATGTTTTGATATGGTATGTGAACTAATGTATAGGTTATACTTTTTAGTTCACTTGTCAATACCTTAAGAAGAAGCACTTTTGGATATTTAAATCAAGTTTTAGGTGATCAAGCTAAAACTGTATTTAGAACTTCTTAAAGAATCAAAACTAACCAAAAGTAATAACTTGAATATATTGAAATCAAAAGATGATACAAATGAAGAAAAGAAATAACATTACACCATAATCCAAATCAATGTGTAGGAGCATGAGCCTTCTATCCAAGGATAAGATGCTTTTGGACCCAAATGAGATTACAAAATTAACTTTTGCATCACATTGGCCAACTCCTTTCTCCTCTTGAATTCTAAAAGAAATTTACAAGAATTTACCTAAGAACTAGCTTGGAACCGTGCCCCCAAAGTACAAGAATTCTAAGATAATTTTTTGTGGAGAGAAGAAGTGAAGAATGAAATGTCTTATGAATGGTGGAAGAGGGCCTCTATGTATAGGCAACCAGGTCACCGCTTGGCCCTCTTGGTCCACGTCAGGCACACCAAACCCTTCAGCATGGGTTCGTTCCTTGGTTAAGTAGCTTAGTCAGCTGCTTGTTGACTCACCAAAGCTACTTGTGAGCTACTTGACTAGGCTATTATAGGCTATTCTTAAAAATGCTCAGGAGCCTTGTCAAGTGAGATCATGCATGATGCCATCATTGTTTGGTGGCCAAGTCAAGTTGACCACTTGCTAGGTCTAGCTTGCCAAGCTGCTTAGGTGGCACCGCTTAGCTACCTGCTTGAGCATGTTGGTTAGGCCAGGTAGATGCTTGGTGAGCAATTGTCTTGTATGGCTAGGTGTGTGGTTCCAGGCTGAGAGGTCCAGGTGTGCGCTGAGCTGCCTGCTTCAATAGGTTGGCTTGTGTCAGGTTTGAGTCTGACCATTCCATGCTTGTGTTTGACCGAGCCAAGTTGGTGCTAGGTTAGTTGGGCGGCCCTGTTGTCCATGCCAGGCTGCTTAGTGAGCAGCTTCATGTGTTTGGTTCATGCTTTGGCCAAGCACTTAGCTTGCCATGTGTGCATCAAATGTGGCTTACATGGACACCTCCTTGCTTGACTATTGTTCTGAATTTTCTTCTCTTGATTTTTCCTAAAAACTTCACACAAAGATATGGAAAAGAGGTGGACAAAATATACAATCAAAATATGACAATTTATCTAAAAAGTGTTGAATTAAGTTTGGCATTTTATCTAAAAACTTCATGAAAATTGTATGAAAATTAGGCATTTTTGGCACTTATCACTCTCCTAAAATTGGTACTTTGTTCTTTACCTATCTATTACTTTTCATTTTTTAAAGCCCCTATTTTGGTGATAAACGAACTTGATAAAATTCAGAGACGCTTCCTTTGGGGAGAATGAGAGGAGAGTAAAGGTATCCATTAGGTGAGCTGGAAGAAGGTGTGTAGGTCTAGAGAGAAAGGTAGTATAGGGATTAAAATTGTGTATGCCTTTAATTTGTCTGTATTAGGTAAATGGAGATGGTGAATTCCTAATGAGAGAGAGTCCATTTGGGTAAAGGTGTTGAAGTCCAAATATAGAGATGAGGTGGTAAGAAGGGTTGGGTTTGGTAATTCTGAGAGTTTTTTGAGGGGTTCATCCTGGTAGAGAGATTTAGATAGTCTTAGCAATAGATAACATGAGATCAATATTGGGTGGTTAAGTGAGGGTATCCGTAGGAGAGTAGGATTTGGATGTTCTACTAGATTCTAGACAGATAAATGGGTGGAGGGGGTTGTCTTAAAAGAAAATTTGGTAGACTATTTCAGGTGGCTTTGGACAAAGACGCAAATATCAGTTCACTAGGAGAGTGGATAAATGGTGCTTGGTTTTGGAACCTCAAATGGAGAAGGAGGTTTTTCCAATGGGACAAGTGGAAGTCGAAGAACTCCTAAAAACCCTAGAAGATGCAAGACTTGTTCGTGATCTTGATAATGGATGGATCTGGATACATGACAAGGTAGGTCGATATTTGGTTCGTAATCCATAACATGTGCTTCGACATGAGGTTAGAAATTGTGATAATGGATTCTATAAAAGATTTTGGGCATGCAATGTTCTATAAAAGATGAGATTATTAGTATGGAAAATATCATTGGATGGTGTCCCAACAAAAATGAATCTTGCTAGATGAGGATTCCTAGGTGACCAAGTTCCAACGCGGTGTGCTCTTTGTGGTGTGATGGATGAATCCATAAACCATATGTTCTTCTCATGATCTTTTACTTATACTGTTTGGCAAAAACTTTAATCTTGGTTTGGCCTCAATTCAACTATTCTCAATGATGTTAAGAGCAACTTCCTTTGATATTCTAATATGCTATGGATGGAGAAAACGTCTCAACAACAATGGATGTCCCTTTGGTTCATTACTAACTAGTCTTTATGATTGGTGAGGAACAAAGTCATTTTTGAGAACTCTAATTTTCATCTTGACGAGGTAATGGAACTAATTCTCTTCACTCATGGAACCTTCTTAATGTTTGCTACCCTTGTTTTAACTATTCTTATGTGGACCGGACGTTGCACCATTCTAAGTGAATATAAGTACCACTTGTTCTCCTAATCAAATTTCTCTTGACTCATCTTGAATTTATTGTTTAAAACACTAAGTGAATATAAGTACCACTTGTTCTCCTAATCAAATTTCTATTTTTATATTATTGAATAATGTTGTTGATCAATTTTTTTTTATGATCAGTCTTAGATCCACCCCAAAGGAAGTCCAGTTGAATTTTTTTGATCTAATGGATGGCGACACAAGGGGATATATAAAATGGATAGAAGCATAGGAATTACAGAAAGAACAACATTGATCAGAACGATACACCCACTAGTAAAAAGGAAGTGGTTTTGCCAACAAGTGGTTTTGCCAACATGGATAGAAGTGGTTTTATGGTTCACAGCAACTAGAATGCCCAAATAGGAGAAGGATGGTTGATTTTGCAATTGATAACGTCAAAAACGACATTAATGTTATGCAAAGGAACGTTTAACCCCACTAGTTTACTTTTATTTAAATTGACCTTTAAACCAGATGCAAGTTTGAGTAACCTTAAAATGCATTTCATAATGAAGATATTCTGATGAGAACTATCACTAATCAAAATAACATCATCAACGACCTGAAGGGGGAAACTCCAACATTATCAAGGTCAACCTTGAAGGGAGTGAAGAGATGTTTTGAAATGGCTTGTCGCAACAGACCATTCAGACGTTCCACAACAATAAAGAGAAAAAGGGATAGAGGATCCCCCTAACAAAGGCCACGATGAAGGGATATTTCCTGAGTGGGGCTACCATTGATCAAAAATAGAGGTTTTGGCAGTAGTAATACATTCCATAATCCAACTTCTCCAACATTGACTGAAATCTTGACAAGACATCATGTGATCATAATATTCTAGGAGACTGAATTAAAAGATTTCTCGAAGTCGATCTTTAAAAGGGTGTAAGGTTTCCCTAGTATCTTGGCATCTTCAATAATTTTGTTGAGAATAACAATGCCATCGAGGATGTGGTGACCTTTGATAAAAGCATATTTGTTTTCCCTGATCACAATCCCAATCACCCGTCTAACTCTATTAGCAAGCAATTTTCAAGGATTTTGTAGAGGCAACCGATCAACAAGATGGGTCTATAGTCACCAATCTTTTGAGGGTTTGATAAGTGCCAAAAATGCCTAAATTTTATACACTTTTTATGACACTTATCCTTGACAAAATTGAGAAAACCAACTTAATTCAACACTTTTTGGATAAAATATCACAATCTTGTATATATACTTTGTGTATTTCTTTTTTATTATATTTTGTAGGATTTAGGTGGAAAATAGAATAATTAATCAAGTGCAAGCAAAATGCTCAAAATAGGCCAAAATGATCCACACATTACATGCTTAAGCTTGACGTGGCAAGCTATGTGCTTAGCCTTAAGCATGACTCAACAAAATTTAGCCTATTTGGAAAGCATGGAGTCAACACGAAGTTGCTCACTAAGAAGCTTAGCTTGGACCAAACCCACGCCTAGTTGACCTGGACACCAACTTAGCACGGTCAGACTCAACCTGGCACGGTTAGAACACAAGCCTAGCACAAGCCAACTAGCTCAAGCAGGCAGCTCAGCGGAGCACCTTGACTGCCAAGCTTGGAACCACACACCTGGCCAAATCAGCAAGCACCAAGCCACATCACCATCAGCACGGTCAAAGCTGCTCAAGCAGGCAGCTTAGCGGTGCCACATAGGAGCTCGGCGGTGTGCACTCAGCAAGTTGGTCAAGTTGACTTAGCCACCAAGAAACCATGACCTCACTCCAAGTGGCTTCCATAGGCTTTCCAGATGTAGCTCACAATTGTTGGGCAAGTAGCTCACAATAGCTTGGATGAATGAGCCCCAAGCAAATGACTAAGTTGCTTGGCCAAGTGACCAAACACATACTGAATAGTTTGATGAGCAGCTTGGTCGTGGAAGAGAGGAATTTTGCGATGGCAGAAAACTCCTATAAATATGTGGCACTTCAAGGCTTGATTATCATTCATACACATTCCTCTTCACATATACTCTCTCAAATCCGAAATCCTCTCTTCTTCTACACTTTCTTATTTGTAATTTCTTGGAGAATTTCTACTCCAAAGTAGTTTAGGTAAGTTTATTTTGTAGTTTTTTCTTTAATTCAAGAGGAGAAAGGAGATGGAAAATGTGATACAAAAACCTAATTTTGTAATCACATTTGGGTCCAAAAGCATCTCATCCATGGATAGATGACTCATGCTCCTACATATTGATATGGATTATGGTGTAATGTTATTTCTTCTTTTATTTTTCATATTTTGAATTCAATACATTCAAGTTATTATTATTTTTTTAAGTTTTGATTCTTTATGAAGTTCTTAATGCGGTTTTAGCTTGATCACCTAAAACTTGATTTAAAGATCCAAAAATGCATCTTCTTAAAGTGTTGAACTAAAAAGTATAACCTACACCTTATTTCACTTGCCACATCAAGCATCTATTTTAAGCAACTTATGTTCAAGGCTAAATGATGTTAATGGAGCCTGAAGTAGGGTGTGACAACCTAATCCAACGAGTCGCACTTAACTATTATTTAGTGCATTACATAAGGTCTGAAAATCATCTTATCATTCTAGGACACTATATGAAGGATTTAGAAATGATGTGTGGAATCAACCAAAAGTGTAACACATAACTTGTAATATTTTCAAAATCAATTGAGTCTAGAAATAATTCCATATTTCAAACCAATTCTCTCCTCAAGAATTTGTGCATATTAGTTGTTTATATTTATTTGTTTACTTGTTAACATTTCATAAACAAAATCAAACCAAAAATATGTTCTATCTTTATTAGTGATATAACATGTTTATAATAATGTTCTATTAGGCAATTCCTTGTGGTTCGACATAACCTTATACTATACTACAATTGAATCTTGAAAGATATGCAAATGTAAAATATTAAAGTGTTAACTTATAAATTTTATTTGTTGACAAAGAAATAAACCTTGAATCAAAGTGCAATTTAATTCATAAATTGTATCTTTGTGAAAAAGAAAAATACACAGTCATAATGAGTGATCTAACTACTAACTTTTACTTTGTGTCATTTATCTTCCGCAACTAACATTTATTTTCTGTCATTTAAATTCTGCAACTAATATTTATTTATTGCTTTATTTTTTTTTTCCAATCTTCCATACGGAAGTAGTTCAGTTAATAAAGGAAAACAAAAATAAATATCACTCATTATCACTTGTGTTAATTTGCTAAATTCATACTAGTAAATCGGCATTGGAATCAATCCAACAAAGCCGAGATGGTATGAAGTTATAATAATTCAATAAAGCTAAGTTTTTTTATTAAAGGAACATTCCTGAAACCCTTATACCGGCATTGGAATTTATTCCAACCAAGCTGAGATTGCGGGAAAGGAATATTATCAAGGGTTGGGCGGTCCCTATCATGTTAATAAAATAAATTCTTAAAGTAGCTTCTGATCCTAGCCTTAACCTCGTAGACCTCTTCATTCAAATGACCATTGATCTTCAATCCATGAATGGAATTACGATTTCTTCTGCAGTTGATTAGCCTATGAAAGTACTTGGAGTTGGAGTCCTCTTATTGACCCTGTCACGAATGATGCAACAGTTTGAGTCAAAAGATACCTTGTTACTTTTGTCACACTACTAGCTAATGCTTAGTAGGTTGTGCTCTAGTCCTTCGACATATAGCACATTTTCTATCAAGGGTTGTGAAGCATTTCCAATTCTTCCAACGCCTAGTATCTTCCCTCTGTTGTTATCTCCATAAGTGACATAAACTTTACCATTTAGTGAGAGATCTAGGAATTTTGATCTATCACGTGTCATATGCCTCGAACATCTACTGTCCAAGTACTAGTGTTGTCCTTGAGTTCGTAGGCATACCTCACTCGTGTTATCCGGGTTGCTTATGCTGCCAATTTCTGTAGTATTTGCCATTAAGCACAACTTGGTTGTCTCCTCTTCATCGCATGTGCTACTTGTTGTCTCGTCCTATGGGACATCCCACACTATGTAGGCCTTCTTGGATTTGAAGTCCCAGGGGTTGCTTTTATCATGTTCAACCTTCTTAAGGTGGGTCCGACATTGGTATTTCATATGGCCCGGCTTGCCACACTCATGGCAAATGAGGCGATCTTTGGGAGCTTTGCCTCGTCTGGTTGAATAAGCTGCCTCTTTCTTTTAAAAGCGCTTAAAACCTCATTTCTTCTTGAGAAACTTCCCAAATTTTCTGACCATGAGGTTTAAGGTTTCATCATCAAGTTCAGACCCTAAATCATCATCAAGTTCAGACCTTGAATCATCATCGTCTCTCTCTTCTTGTGATTGTGAATATTTAGCTTTTAGAGAGATCCCCTTTTTCTTTCAGTCTGAATCTTCATGCATTGTTAAGCGTCCTAACTCAATTTCGTGTTCCAGGAGTTTTCCAAAGAGAGTTGCTAGCGACATTGTGTCCAAGTCTTTCGACTCCATAATTGTGGTTACCTTGGGCTGCCATTTCCTATCAAGACAATGCAATATTTTGTTAGTAAGTTCACCAATAGCAAAACTCTTATCTAATGCAATTAAATGGTTAACAATATGGGTGAATCGTTTCTGCATCTCTTTAATTGACTCATTTGGAAACATACAAAACAACTCATATTCATGGGTTAACACATTCAATCTTGCATGCTTAACCTCACTTGTGCCTTCGTGAGTTACTTGCAAAGTATCCCACATTTCTTTTGCATTTAGGCATTGTGACACCTGAAAGAATTCATCGTATGATAAGACAGAGGTTATAATGTTCTTTGCCTTGAGATTGTGCTGGACTTTACGTCTTTCTTTATCAGTCCATAATCCATTTGGTTTTTCTTTGGGTTCACCATCCACTAAGTGAAGTGGAGTAAAAGTCCCATTGACAACAGAGTCCGAAATCTCTGTGTCTATAGCCCCTATAAAGATTCGCATGCACACCTTTGAGCAGGCGTACCCTTTGCCACTGAAAGTCGGAGGGCGGTTGATGGATGCGCTATCAACGTCGAAAGGGTTAGTGGAACCCATAGTGATTAATCCCTCAGATCAACGAATTTAGCGGCCAATCTAGCACCTTCATACTAGCTCTGATACTACTTGTTGGGTACTAGTTAGGTAAGATTACACTTAGAGGGGGGTGAATAGGTATAGAGGATCACTAATCCCGCTTTTCCGATATTTGTGTAGAATACAAAGCTGCTGCAGTTAATCGATTATCAACAGGATTAATCGATTAAGGACAGTTCACTTAATCGATTACAATCAGCATGTTAATCGATTATACTGGTTGTTATTCTTTTGAAAAACAATTTTCTTGCTTTGCAAAATAGTGATGAATCTAGATCTTTACTAACTCAATATTGATTAATGATTATCAACAAATTAACAACAACTAACACTCAATCATAGAATGTAATTTCAACACAGAAAGCAGTAAAGATTGAATCTTAAAGAGATAGGGAAAGAGAAGATTGTGCTCAAGGATTTTATCCTGGTTCGTTTGCGGGTCCACTTGCAAACTATATCCGCGCCTCCCGGTTAATCTGAGAGATTTTTCTTCCCTAATCAGAAATGTAATTTACAATCACACTTCCAATACAATGAGACAGAAACTTCCTTCTTGAGACCGATGAGCCACAAAGCCCGGTTTGACCCCTTATCTACGCCTACTTGGATACCACACCGTTCACGCAATTTGGCCTCATCCGAAACTCTTGCTCGAATTAAGACTTTCTATCTAATGAAGACTCCTAATTCTCAACATGTGATGATACCACATCACGAGATCTAATTAAAACGGTTAGTTTTGTTGAGACTTGTTTAATTAAGATTACAAATTCGAATTTCAATTCAAACAATAAATTAAGTGTTTTTATGAGTTACAAACTTGATATCGTGACATTGAAAATATTTTCCTGTATAAAGTTTGTTAATTGACAAGGGGGATGAATAGATCTCCTCTATTTTCACCCATTTAAAATTCATGTAGATACAGAAGAGGGAATCCTATAAGAGTGGGTTTAATAATTATGAAAAATAAATATTATCGTAATCAATCTTCTAAAAAAATCTTCAAATTATTTAAAAAGGAATTTTGTTATTTTTAAGAGTGTAGTATTTATTTTCCCAGCAAAACTTAGCATATATTAAGTATTATAAGAATTATGTGCTTTGTAACAACAGAAGTAACTGTGTTTTTTCTTTACTTATACAGGGTCATGAAGTCTTCAAGAACAAACACTTGATCCTATTCATTTCGAGCCTCGACAACATTGAAAATGAGATTTCCCTTTTGAATTTTATCTGACAGATTGCAAGAAAATCAAAAGGAAGTAATAAAAGGGTTCGAGAAAGAAGATTTCAAAATTTTGTGGATACCCATTGTGGATGCTAATTGGGACGAAAATCTCAAGAACAGACTATATAGCATGAGGAAGAATAGCATCAAATTCTATGTTGTTGACAACTTCACTAATTTACCAGGCCACAAGATAATAACAGATCCTGAAAGATTAGGTTTTGTTGGTAACCTTATTATTACAGTGTTGGATCCTCAGGGAAAGATATTAAATAAAAATGCATTGGACTTGATTTTCAAATGGGGCATTGATGCATTCCCATTTAGAGAAAAAGATGGTATTGATATTACTTTGAAATGGAAGTGGCTTTGGGATGTGCTCAAAAAAGTAATTCCTGGACTAAAGGTAACCTTAATTTGTTTTTTATATCCGTGTACAGTGCACATTTATTTATCTACTTAATATAGTGATATATAAAAAGATACATGTTATAACCCAACCTCGTAGGACTTTTATAAATTTATTAATTTCAATGATTATGTAATTTTAATTAAAAAAGTCTTATTTCGAATTTATTTTATATGTAATACTAATGGGCAAAAGGTTAAAATTACATATTAATAGGCAAGTAGAAAAACACTAATAAATGTATTGTTGCAAAACTATTATTCAATCAACAAGGTGTTGGTTTAGTGGTATACTAAATCTCTAGAATAACTAAAATATCAAATGTTCAATTTCTATGAGCGACACTTATTACGACAGACAATCATATAACCCAAAAGAATTAATTCCTTAGCCATAGGGTGAAAGAATATTATTGGTAGTATAAATAAAATGTTATTTATAATTATATATACCCAAAATGAAATTAAGTATTTTTACCATTTGAATCAGATCAAAGAAGACAGATACATCTTCATATACGGCGGTACCAACAATAAGTGGATCCAAGACTTCACAATCGAATGGGATAGTTTCAAAAGGGATTATGATATCAACCGTGAAGAGATTATAATAGATCATTATCAATTGGGTAAGGATGGCCCCAACAAGGTTCCAAGTTTCTGGATTGGGGTTGAATGGAATAAACAAAATAAGCTCAGACAACAAGAAATTGTAGATTGTGAGATTCAAGAAATTATAAATAGCTTGTTTTGCCTTAAAAGAGATCCTCAAGGATGGGTCATTCTTAGCAAAGGGTCTAACATAAAGCTTCTTGGTCATGGTGAAGCTGTGTATCAAACTGTGCGTCAGTTTCAATATTGGAAATCTAATGTGACACTAGAAAAAGGATTATTTGACATTGCATTCAAAGAGTACTATGATACTAAGATTAAAGAGATATCTACTTTGGAACCATGCTCAGTCAATTTTGATAACTTTTCTTCAAGTGTTATAGCAACCGTAACATGCCCAAATCCCACTTGTGCACGTCTCATGGAAGTGACACCCGTTAATTGCAAGTGCTACCTTCAGGATGATCCAAACAATTGTGGCTGTAGATTCAAAAGAAGAAGAAACATCTAACTGATTTAACTTTGAAGTGCTGGCGATAATTTTTATGTGTGCAAATTAAATAAATTCATGGTGTGATTTATATCTGCCCACCTTGTTCCCTTGAATTGTAGAAGCAAAATGATGGCTTCATTATTCTGTCTCATTTGAAATTTCATTTAATAAAAAATTTTATGCATGTCTCATATCAGATGTTTGATTTCTTTTATGTGTATATGTAAGAGACTGAATATTGCCGATTACTCATCGCTACCCCTTTGAATGTGTCTATTGAGAAGGAAATTCGAGTAAAAAACAATGGATCAAATTTTGAAATCAAAGTTGTTGAAGAGATCTTTAGGCTTATTTTGGGAGTTAATTATAAGGGAAAGGGAAGGAGAATGGTCAAAGGGTTAGGAATGGGGAGGAAAGGAAATGAAAAAGGAAGGAAATTCTTCCCCTTGTCTCGGAGTATAAAATTTAGAAGAAATAGGGTAAACTAATGATAATATAATAATATTTTATTTTTATTTTTGCTTTAAAAATATAATTAACAATGAGAAATAAACAATAATGTATAATTATATAATATTACTAAAAATATTTAGTTATTTTGGCATTTTATTTCCAAAAAAACCCAAAATTGAGGGAACTTTAAAAATAGACACATGGAGGGTTTGAGAGACCCTCCAAAACCTTCTATTCTCCTTCATCCAACTCTCAAACAAGGGAAAGCCTTATCTTCTCTTCCCATCCAAAGCCATACTCCCAAACAAAGCTTTAACGTCCTGATACAAAATTGAATAAAGAAGTGGAACTTTGGCTATGATGCACACAATACCTCTTCTGAATCTGACGGAGCTTGGCTTGATCACGTCCTTGATCACAACACATATGGATGGCATGTGGAAGATGATAACATGGAAAAGAAGGATATTGACAAGTTGGATACTAAGAGGGGTAACTTGATGAGGACAAGGTTAGAAACATGCTTTTGATGTATGAGATCTTCATTAGAGAGGTAATTTGGTGGGGATGACGACAAACTAAGAGATATGTGAGTTTCTACTTGACTCATAGTGCATGAACTATTCATCAATCAATGGTAGAGTTAACATTGATAACATGGTTGAAGTTGAAGGCTTGGAAAATGAGGATGATACATTCTGAGATGCAATATAAGACATAGTTCACCCCCACATTAATGACAGAGTCCACAAAAGTATATCCAGTTTGGAATTGTGCCACTGACAAGAGTCCAAGGCCAAATGGCTTCAATTTCAAGTTTTACCACAAATGTTGGGATGTCCTCAAATATGATTTAGTCCTTTTTGTGAGGGGTTTCCATTGGAATGGTAAGATTCTGAAGAGGTTGAATTCTTCTTTCATTGCTTTAATTCCAAGATAAAACATCCAAACAAGATTCAAGATTTCAGGGCAATCTCTCTTGTGGCTTCTTTGTACAAGATTATAGCTCAAATCTTGGTGGGAAGAATGAAAATGGTGGTGCGTTCGTTAATTTCCTCTTATCAATCTGCTTTCTATTGGTTATCAGCAGGTCAGAATACACCTAAAAGGGGGAGGGGGTTGAATAGGTGTCGCGGATCACTTGTTCCGCTTTTCCTACATTTGCGCAAAACTAAAACAGACTGCAGTTAATTGATTATGATTAGACTTAATCGATTAAACAGTGCTCATCTATAATCGATTATGCTTGTGGATTATCGATTATCCTAACACTCGCACAACTTGATTCTTTGATTTCTTGTATAACAAGTTACTGATTACTGAATCTTTACACGGTTAATTGATTAATGAGATTACAGAAAGCCAATAAATAGATTATAGCATGCAGATTATAGCATGCAACTCATACTAAAACAATTAATCAACAAAGTAAAGAAATTAGGGATTAGAAAGAGGTGCACAAGGAATTTTATCCTGGTTCGTTTGTGGTCCACTGCAAACTACATCCAGACCTCCCCTTCTTATCTAGGGAGATTTTTCCTCAACTATTGCAATTGTGATTTTTAAAAACGCACTTCCAATTACAAAATCATAAAAACTATGAGCTTGACAACCTAGGTTTGCCCTAACTAAATCGCCTACTAGGATCTCCTATTCTTTCGCGATCGGCCCCAGCTTTGGTATCGCTCGAACTAAGACCTCTTAGCCTCTGTGAAGATTATTAAGATCTCTCTCGTAGTGAAACAATTCACAAAGAGATCAACTTCCTTGTTCAAACAAAATATATTGAGTTGACTCGAGTACTTAATACTCAGATTCAACAATTGAAAACTCAATCTAAAACATAAAGCATAAAATGTACAAGATCCTAATTCTTAATGAAATTAATGCATTAGGTTTTCTAAAAATGATTCACACTCTTTTCTGACAAATATTTTCCTCACAAATCTCTCAAAGAAATCAAGAATAACATGCAAGAAATTGATGCATAGAAAACTAGAGCCTAGATGCAAAGATATTCATCTCTAAGCCTAAATCAGAATGCTTTCACTTCCTAGTTTTTCTAAATGCACTTTCTCACTCTAAAACAATCTATGAAAATCTATGCTCTCTAAAAAATTTCGAAAATATGCAAGTTATGCCACATTAGCAAGAAATACAACTTTTATACTAAGCCTACTGATACTGATATTAATCGATTATCCTGCCATTTAATCGATTACCAGGATGTTAAGAATAAGTTTTCAGTTACTTCTTAATCGATTATATGGTGTCTTAATCGATTAACGTGCTAACAACATCAGATCAGTTAGTAACAAAATTCTAGATAATCGATTAAACTAACTACTTAATCGATTATACCGAGTTAAAAATGTTTTTTCTTCGATGTAAGGAATGTATGGTAAACTACCTATATGCATAAAACTACCTATATGCACATGCTTTACATAGCTTTTCAAAATATATTACCTTTAATGCATGAAACTATGTATATGTATGCATGAGTCTATTCATCATAAGGTATATAGATGATATGTCTCAATTTCCACCTAAGTTTACCTAACCTAGACTCAAACTAAGGCAAACATCTTAAGACTTCTAATTACAAGTAAACATAATAAAGTCCTGAATCTATAGATGTAACCTATGAGTCTTCGGCTCGTTGTTCATTGTAAGGTCTTCAAGCTTTCTTGAATGTGCGTTTGCTTCATCAAAACTTCGGTTAGACGTAAATGTGTAGGTCTTGACTGTTTGCACTTTCACTTTCCTTTACGGTCAAAATATCATTGATGCAACAATAGTCATCAATGAAGTTATTCATTAAGCTAAGAAGGATATGGACGGATGTCTTCTGTTCAAAGTGGATTTTAAAAAGGCATATGATTTTGTTATATGGGAGTTTATTGATTATATGCTTTGTCGTTTTGGCCTTTCCGATAGATAGAGAATATTGATTAATACTTGTTTGATCTCAATATCGATATCAATCCTAATCAATGGTTCTCCATCTGCTCAATTTTCAGTGTCTAAAGGCATCAGACAGGGAGATCTGATGGCTCATTTTCTATTTTTGTTGGTGGTTGAAGGATTTATTAGGTTGGTTAGAAAAGCTATAACCAATGGTTTATATGAAGGATATAAAGTGGGTATTCAGGGTCTGGAAATTATTGATCTTCAGTTTGTGGATGATACCATTCTTGTTTGTACACTAAAATATTGCAACTTTGGTGTGTGAAGACTATTCTCATATGCTTCAAGATGGTTTTTGGGCTAAAGGTCAACATAAAAAAAAACTATCTGTTTGGTATAAGGGTGACAAATAGTCTTCCCTCGGTAGTAGCATCTTTCTTGTTGTGTAAAATAGGGTTTATTTCTTTCATCTATCTTGGAATTCTGGTTTGGGAAAATCCTAAAAACTACTCAACATGGTAGAGTATTATTGCAAAGGTCTAAGCAAGTTTGGTGTTGTGGAAATGCAAACATATTTTTTTAGGGGAAGAGTGGTCCTCATCAATTCAGAGCTTACAAATATGCATATCTACATGTTTTCCATGTTTAAGGTGTCGAAGAAGGTGATCTGAAAATTGATAGCTCTACAAAGAAACTTCATTCGGGATAAGGTGTGTAAGCCTAAAAACCTTGGTGATTTAGGTGTCAAAGATTTGTTTCGGTTTAATGATGCTCTTTTAGAAAAGTGGAAGTGGAGAAGACTGATGAATCTTGATGTGTTATGGGTTAGAGTGATTGATTTCAAGTATGATAGGGAATGAGTGTTTAAATCTATTTCTTCGTTGTCAAGATGGTGAAGGGATTTGGTGAAAATCGGATCGGCTCAAGGTAATGGATCTAATTGGTTAGAGGACAATCTTTGGAAGGAAATTGATATAGGATACACACTTATTTCTAGTAGAATATATGGTTTAGTCATTGAAGTCTCAAAGATACCTTTATGAGATTGTACATGCTTGCTTTGGAGAAATAGGCGGTTGTAGCTTAATGTGGAGTATGGAATAACAGGAAATGAACTTGGAATATTCAGTGGTGGAGGCACTTATTTGACTGGGAGGAAGAGTCTGTTAGGTGTCTCTATGATCTCATTCAAGATCATTCTTGCACTAGTGATGTTGGTGATAGATTGAGATGGAACCTTGATAGATCTAACAACTATATGTTGACAAGTGCTTATATTGCTCAATTGAATTTTTTTGATGCAGAGGGAGTCATAAGTTGTTCCGTGGTTAAAGTGAATGGATTAAGGAAAGGAATGAATGAGGTTGTGAGTTCGAGTCTCACTCATGGTATATTTGAAAAAAATGAGTTATAAGGTGGTATGAAAGTTGGGGAGAAAACGTTGAGGGTTCAAGCCTTGCCCACAACAAATACTAATATACAAATATTTGCCGATAAAAAGAAGGAATTTGTATGATAGAGATCCAGGTGATATTCTAAATTTATGTTGGATTAATTACGCTCCTTCAATGACTACTTGATTTGGAAAGTTATTAGAGGAAGGGTAGCCACTAGGATTTAGCTTCATAAGAGGAATATAGTTGGGGTAGTTGATTTGAGGTGTATGTCATGTTTGTTGCATGATGAAAATGTAGATCACCTGTGTATATCTTTCCCATTTATTTCTAATGTTTATATATGATTCTATGTGTAGTTACAAATTCAGTTGATTTTGCCAAATACGATTGTTGAATTGCTTCATATTTATAACTTTTTCTATAAAAATGGTGAAGTGAAATTGTTGTGGAGAATGCTTTGGTTCGCTATTATTTGGTCAATTTGATGAATGAAGAATGGGCTAATATTTAGATTGGAAAAAGTTAGTTTCATTTAGATTTTGTATATGGTTCAAATTATATCTTGGTATATTGATATATTCATATTCTTGTATTAATTTGTAAGTTGTAATTGGGGTGACACCCTTAAAAGAAAGATGATATATCCTCATATTAAATAAACTTCTCCACAAGAAAGTGACATGTGTTACAAGTGACATATGTCACTTTCGTGTGGGTATAATAAGTTAAATTTCACACAATACACCTAGTGTGTGTTGAACATGGAAGCGGCTTTCCAAAATGATAAAACCCCAACCATTGCAACCAATGATTGACTGATGCAAAGTATGGCCAACTAAAATTATTTTACATATTTCTATAAATTAAATTCCCGAACTATGAATTTGATGACTGTTGAACGTAGATCATGTGCACTGAAACACAAAGCCCAACAATATAACCGGTTCCGAAATGATGTTCAGTTTTTGCAATTATACTTTATTTTATTACGCTAAGGTAATTTCATATTATGAACACAGTATAGTTCATGAAAATTTTATATTACAACACCATGTAATAGCAACTTGTCAAATTCATTTGCTATTTTATGTTTGTGATTCTAAATAGTCATTGATACTAGTTGAATTCATAAATTAGAACCAAACAATTGAATAGTAATATCTCTAGTGTTATTCAACTTGACCAAAATATTAGCATTTTAAGATATGCATATAAAAAATAGAGTTTATTTTCATAGATTTGTCTATCATAATCATCAATAATATCTTGTACCAACTTGAATCAAAACCTAAATTCATGTTCCCATGATAATGATACTAAATCAACCAAATAGAACATGTTTGATGATGTTAGATAAAGATTCTAATAAACAAAATAATAATATTTGTAAGACTTGGAAATCAAAGTTTAATGATGGCATGAAATCCATATAAAACAATGAATTTCTAGAAAGACAATTCAACCATATTCTAAAAAAATGATTAGATGATAACTGAAAGTCTTATATCCCAATGACATGAAATTAAAATGTCTCTGATATTACTTGTAGAAAAATATTTAATATATACTTTAATGATGAGAGACTTTATACTTAAAGATACATAATACAAAAGATGATGAATAAAAATAACATCATATAGCCAAATCAACCATCTCAAATCATCGAAAAGAGATATAAAAATAAAGTATAAGCTTACCCTAATATATTTATAGAGAATATGGTGAATGAACTTCACTTGTCCTAAGTCTTGTATCATCACCTCCATGTTCTTTACCCTTATGTGCAAATTCATGTTGGTAGTAGAACATGTAGGTTATTTGACCTCCAATTGTAGACCATCTTTAGCTTTAGTTTCTCCTCTAATGGGTTGAACGGAATGATTTTGTGTCTTGTGCTATATATCTCATATTATGGTCTTCAATTGGGGACCATAACTATAAACTTATAAGAAGTGCATAACCTTCCATGAAGGGTGATGCTACTTTATTTTCTTATTTCCAATTTTTCCATCATAAAATAGAAATAAGTCTTTTAGTATCTATACAATAATTTTCATCACAATTATGTTTATAGTCATATACCTTACTTAATTAGATCACTGTAATTTGACTACTTAAAATAATGAACCTAAATACATTAAAATATTATATGTACCCAAAATTTCTTACAGAAATCACTTCTAAGCCAAACTATGAAGATTAGAAAACTTGAAAGATAATATCACTTTTTTTAAAAACGAGAGCTAAATGGGTTATAGAAGGTGATAGGAAACTCTAAATATTTTCAGAGTTTATTGAAGACAAGAAATATGAATAGTCTTCAAGGCATGCATGTCATATATCACATGTCTTTTTGTACTATTAAGAGTATCTCATCACCATATGGGTAAGGAACTAATTCTTTTAGGATGTGTGGTTATTCCTTCAAACAAGTGTCACTCTCAAGAATCGAATCTTTAATATTTTGGTCTTTCTGAGATCTAGTAGGTCTCATACTCTGATTTCTATTTATTATATATTAAAAGATTTTAGTAAAATAGAAAAAAAAATCACATATATACCAAATGAAAGAAATATTCTACCCATATTAGCTTATGCACACATATACTTACCAAAGTATCATCATATATAGGTAGAATTATTTAGTTCACAATTACTCTTTACAAGTAAAATTGAAATAGGGCAATCTTGATCGTGTATATATGTTATATAACTAAGATTGAAAGAAGATGAGAAGTACTTTAGAGAGGAGAAGAGTAGCTCATTAAGATAAGTTATTACATGACGTAGGAGGAAGGAGAAAAGAGATTCCTCCATTTTTCAAATGAATCGTAGTCAAGTACGTTTTTTACGATTAAAACATAATGAACTCTTTTTATGTCCGATTTGAAAAATATGGTCTTTATATCAAAATTTTCTAAGTTCAAGAGTCGATTATGAATAGGGATGTGTAATAGCACCACACTCGCCCGTATTAAAATAGTACCATATCTAATTACATAAATAATTATACCCTTAATTTATTTGATTAGAAATATCTATTTTAAAACAAAATAATTTAAAAAAATTATACCAAGAGTTTACAATACTTCTACGTAACCATAGGTGCAATAAAAAAATTAAGACTACATAATTCTAAGTAAACAATGTTTTGTTGATTGGTGTGATTTTTATTTATTAAAATATTGAGAATGAAGTATCAACTCTATATCCTCATTCACATTTCAACTTAAGGAGAGAGAAAGCATGATATTGAGCATGTCTTTTTATCTTTTAAGGTTTTAAAGAAAGGTTCAACTTTTACCATTGTAAATACTTATTTTTTGTCCGACCCAGAAAAAGCCCAAAGCTTTTAAATAAATCGAATTATAAAAAAAGGTTAATTAAAGGAAACATATTAAGGTTCCTATATGTAACTGACTAGGTTAACCCAAAAATTCATAGATAATTAGATTGATCAGATTAAGGTTTCTTCATCTATATGATTAGGTTAACCGAAGTTTAAAGATAAGATAACTTAATTTCCAAAAAAAATAGTTTGTAAAAAATAAACTAAAGAAACCTATAATCATTTTTCTAAAAAAAGATAAAAATAATCTTCTATTATTTTATTTTTTTCGAATTTTATTATAAAATAAAGAAAAGTTAATTTAAAATATTTTTTTGCTGTTTTTTATTAATTTTCAGTATTAAATTCGAGTTTATAAAATAGATAAATAATATAAGTGACATATTATAAATATCCCTTTTAAATTCCAAATAAACAATGAAATAATTTTTTTTAATTTACTTTTTCGAAAACATAATTTTAAAATAGTTTAGACATATTCAAATTTTATTTTGAATTATTCGGATACATAAAAATAATAAATGCATAAACCATTTTAAAATGCATTTTTATTAAATGAAAAGAAAAATATAATGAATTAAAAAATAGTGAAACACCAAGTCAAAGCTGACTTGGTGTGTGCCTATTAATAGGGATTATGGGTTAGTGAATATTATTTTGTTGGCAATTTGTTAAGGTATGTTAGGTTTAAAATATTATTATAAATATGTGTTAAGTGTTTAGGTTAGTGGTCTTCTCTCTTGGCTGCCAAAAAAAACATAGAGAACATTGAAATATACCAAGAAAAGCACCCAGATACATTATTGTGAGAGTGAGAGAGTCTGCTGGATGGATTTATCAGGTACAGATGTGCCTATTTTTCACGCCATGCAACTGCCCCCACGCCTGATCTAGTTCCTCCTATCCGTGGACTTGTTTTCATCTCACGTTGACCCAATCACTGGCTAATCACGCATCGAAACGCGTCTGGATTGCACTACGTCGCGCCACACCATATCACTCTACGCACTGGAACACGGGTTCCACTGCAGCCATGTACACATAATCTCCCGTGCAACCCTGTTTCAACCCAATCAAGACGCGCCACGCCTGCAAGTACATTCCGCATCCCTGCACTCGTCCACATTCAATCTGCGTTATTGATTGAAGCGTGGATCCCCTACGCACTGGATTATTTTTGGTACCCTGCACCCGCCTGCTTCAGTGAATCACATCCCGACACGTGTCCAGCGACGTCCAGCAGAAGCGCATCGCCCAGTCCTCTGTGGCCATGTGTCCTCAAGCAGTCCCAACATCTCCTTTGGCTCTGCACAGTGCTGACAAGTCTCTTTAAATGTATATGTTTTTTAAAAATTGTATATTTTGGTATCAAAGTATTTATTTTAAAAAAACCCACATAGATTATATCTTTAATTATAAATCTGAAATTATATTGTTGGTACTCACATCTGATGGCGTTAATAACAGATAGTAAATACCTTGTACACAATTAAATAATTTCCCCATAAGCATTCTTACTATTTCTAAAAAATGTTGTGAACATGTTATAAAGAAATTCGATCAAATAAAATTTATTTTTATTCCATAATTAATCAAAATTCTGATTAATGAAATTGTGATTTGTTATAAAATAATACATCTTAAATATAAATAAAAAATGTTTTGTTTAAAACAAAAATAATTTTGATTAATTTTCTTCTCATTTCATCTTCGAAAGGTCGCGCTACGCGCCTCTTTTCAATCGATTAAATCTCAAAATCAATTAAACTCTATTTTCTCAATTAAATAAATAACAAAAATTAACCAAATAAAAAACTTTTTTATCAATAAATAAACATGCATAAATAAATGGTTTTGACTAAAAAATATATTTTCCTTAATTAAAATACACTCAACCAATAAACTTTCTTCTACCTAAAGAACTACGAGTCAATCTTGTCAGGCTTAACTAAAAAAATAAATAAATAGTTTTGATCATTTAAATTAATTAATTCACCAAATAATTTAATAATAAAAAATAATGATAATAAAGTCATATATTTTAGTGAAGGATACCGCCTAAGGCGGGCGGGTAGGGTGCTAACTATAAAATGTAAAGCCTAATTGGGCTTAAAATATTTTTCTACATTTTTAACTATAAAATGTAGTGACCACTCTAAACAAAGTCGTGTAGCCGAAAATCGGGGCGTGACAGCTGGCGACTCTACTGGGAACTTTTTTGAGAGAGTCCGACACATAATCAATAAAATGTGTGATTGTTTATTTACCATTATTATTTTTATTTGATTGATTAGTTAATTTTCAATAATATTGCATGCTTAATTGTTAATTATATGTATAAATATGAATTATATGCTTAATTTTAATTGTAAGTATAAATACAAAAATTGCATTTATTGATTATTAGTTATGTGTTATAAATATGAAAATCACATGCTTAATTATTAATTGTATTGTAAAAATATGAGAATTGCGTGCTTAATTATTAATTATATGAATTACATGCTTAATTAGTAATTATATGTGCATACATGTATTGTTTTTGTTATTATATGATATGTAATGTACACATTTTAGGCACACACATATGCCCTACGCCCGGGTATTAGTGATACATTTTTGGATAGAAGGGACACTAGCCTCACTGGTCGCGGTCTTTGCTGCGTCTAAGTGTTGGTGATATGGACCACTCATATTGTTACCTCTTATTATGAGTTAGCCACTCGAGCTGGTCTCCTGTTTCTAACATCATAATATTTGAGCTTCTCTATTCGAGAGAGATGCAATATGGGAACCTTTATAGGTAGTCTAGAACTTGCCAAGGGCGTCCATTGTATGTTAGAACCTTGTCCTAGGACATTATACTTGTTGTGAATTTTATGATGTGTGTAATGTTTGTATTGTAACACATTGTTGGTAATTTTGTCGTATAAAATAAAAATCATTAAAACATTGCACCCTTGAGGGGAAGTCTTGTTCCCCCACCAAGGGGATTGTAATAATGGCTACATTATCTTAAAATGGGGCTCATGGCCCCGGAAAATAGATTCATATACATTCATTCATGCATTATCACATTTTGTGCATAAATAATTAATTTTTATGTATTTTTAATTTAATAGGTGCATTTTACATTAAAGGAGAGACCATTTCAAAAATAAAATTTAAAAAAAACGATGACCACAAATAATTCTAGCAGCATATTAGCACTCGAAAAGTCAACAAAACTGGATTTGTCAATAATTAATGCAAGTTTCTTGGCTGAACAAATTCCCAAAATTCCTGAAGAAATTTAGAGATAATTATGGGGAATTGTTAGACCTCGTGTTAGTACAAGTTCGTCCCCAAGACCTAGAGGTTATGCATGTCATGATTCAGTTATAGAACCCCAAGCTTCGGGTATTCGAGTTTCCTAACCTTGATGTCACTCCAACCATAGAAGAGTATAGGCTCTTTTGGATTTTCTGATGGAGGGTAGATTGAAGTTATACCAATTTAAAGGGGGCATGTTGCTAACGAAGGCATTATAGAGACTATTATCAGTGTGCGTCCAGAAGCTTCAGACTTTACCAAGCAAGGAGGAACAAGTTGGTTGAAATGGCACTTTCTAAAGAATCATATCTCCAAAATGGCTGATAAGAAGAACTAGGCCTTATTTCAACCGACATTTGCTTTGGCTGTGTATGGACTAGTCCTCTTTCCATTCTTTTGTGACATGGTGGATCAAGCCGCTATGGATGTGTTCAGCAACTTCGTCCGCTTCAAAATCAGCCCAATGGTAGCTATCCTGGCAGAGACGTTCTTGTCATTCCAGCGGTATCAAGAGGGTGTTCATAGGAATGTTAGCAATCTCCCAATCCGATTTTGCGTCCAGCTCCCGCTAGTGTGGATCCTGACCCGTTTCAAGCATCACAGATACGGGTTAGGGTCTCGTTATCCATTAAGAAGGTTCCTCAGCACCTATGTCGATGACGTGCCACTCCTCAAATGGAAGGAATTATTCGAAGAGGTTACTCCGAGAGACTTTGTTGAGAAATGTTGTCTCTATGATCGGCATCAGCAAGTCATGTATTCATGCGGGGAGTTTCAAAATCTAGTATTGATGGGTCCCAGAGGGTGTATCTCTTTTATACCAGCCTTGGTACTTGGCCAATTGAAATGGGGAGTGGTTTCCGTATCCGATAAGTAGTTGGAGGGTCTCTACTTTTGGTATAAAGATGAGGGGGCATCCACGAAAATGGTCAAGTCCATAAGGAAATCTCTTAAAGACATTCATTTGCATGAGCAAAAAAGTTGGGAGAACACATAACCTTTTATTCTGATGAGTATAAGTCTTGGAGAGCCGACAGGATGTAGGGCATTAACAGACCTTCACTAGTGATGCCATAAGTCAAGGGAGGTCCCACACCAGCGGAAGTCACACTTAAGGCAAACATCAAACTGCTAGAGGCCCAACTTCAAGAATCCATGGATCAGAGTGAGATGAAGGACATAGCCTTAGAAAAATTGGGCAGCATCTCCTCTACACTCAAGGAGGAAATCAAGAGCCTAAAGAGAGATTATGCCGACTTGTGCTCGAATTCCGATAAAATGGCTATGATGAGACAAAATTAGAGAATGGGGGAGGAGATAAGAGATCTGAATGAACGACTCGAGGCTCATGGACAAGCCCTGAAAAATAAGATAGAGACAGAGAGGATGACTAGACTAGATCTAGAACAAGCCATGTCTACGATTAGAGATTATCAAAAAGCCTTGGATAAGTCCCACAGGAAAGATGATGACTACAAAATGTCATTAGGGCAAGTGAAGGAAGAAGCTTTCGCCAAGGAATCCCAACTAATGGATCAACTGAAGGAGTTGATAGACTCGTATGAGCACCTAAAAGAGAATCAACATATATGGGATGACAATTGGAAGAATAGGCTGGGAGAATGCGAAAGAGAAAAAGATCAATGGAAATAAAGATGCCACAATATTATTGGAGGGTTCGGGGACTTCGCAGATAATTGGTTAGTAACATTTGAAGATGCCCAACAAGAGTTTCATATGTATCCTGATACAGAGGTACGTCTATCTATGGGAGCTCTTTTCGGTAGCTGCACTCGAGTTGCCAAGAAGCTCAAACGTTGGAGGTTAGAGTGCAATAGGGGATTCTAGTTAGGACTATGTGGTTTTTATTTATTTATTCTCATTTTTATTTCTTGATGAATAAAAGAATGAATGGAGGAAATCGACATATGTGATTCCCCTTCCTTGAATGATATTGTGATTCATAATAAAGGGTTCGTTTTCCATAATGTCTCTCAGCCAAGTAAAACTCACAAAAGCAATTAAAAGAAGTACAAAAACGAAAAAAATGAAAAAGTTTAAACCATTCAAAGGACACAACCTTGGCCTTCCAATATTCTAAAGATTGTTGTCAACCGTAAATGAACTAAGAGACTATGCTCCTTAGTTAGCAAGATATGGAGGTTTATAACTTTAAGAGGGGTTTTATGCTGCTAGAATTAAAGGTTCAATCTTGGTATTAAAATTCTTTACTCTAAAGATTGTCATCAACCACATATGAAGTTGATGGACTATGCTCCTTTAGTCCTAATTGTGGAGGTCATACATATGAAACATGCAAAATGGTCTCTCTTACAAATTTGTCATTTATTATAGATCAGTATTTTAAAATAAATTGCATTCTTTAATCAGATCAGCATTGCTCCGCAACACCCCTACTACACCTGAGTCCGAGCTAAACAGATGGTTGAATCTACAGACCTCAGTCAGGACAACAGAGTTGAATTAGCTAGTATGAAAGAGCAGATGGCGGAGATGTTCCACATCCTGAAAGTTCTCCAGATCGAAAAAGAAAAGAACGCCACTACCGGACCTCAACCCCATTCAGGGTCCAAAAATCCCAGTCAGAGAGCCCATACTAGCCAGCCTCAAGAAGGACATGGCACCAACACAAGATATCAAACTCCATCAGAGGACTTAAGTGATGATCCTGATTATGATCCCCCTCGAGAGGCAACTAGGACCCAAAGGACTCCCCAAGGCAGTAATGCACCGACTATGGAAAATGAGGAAGAGAAATGGAGTTCGATTGAAGAAATGTTGAAAGCTATTGAAGGAGCTACTTGTCTGGACCTTAAGAATGCTTTCGAAATGTGCTTGGTGCCCGATGTGGTACTCCCACCCAAGTTCAAAGTACCTGAATTCGAAAAATATAATAGGACCACTTATCCCAAAAGTTATTTGCATATGTACGCCAGGAAGATGTTAGTGTACCATGGAAACGATAAGCTCTTGATCCATTGCTTTCAAGACAGTTTGGTTGGGGCAGCTATGAGCTGGTATATCCGGCTGGAGAAAACTCAGATCCGAACCTTCTTGGATCTATCTAATGCTTTCGTCAAACAATACAAATATAATGAGGATGCTGCACCAGACAAAGCTCAACTACTGAACATGGCTAAGAAATCAACAGAGAGTCTTAGAGAGTATGTTCAGAGATGGGGGGACTAGCATCTCAGGTCCTTCCAAGGTTGGATGAAGAGGAACAATTGTCGATCTTCATCGACACCCTGCAAAGCCCATACTATGAACGTCTCATAGGTAAAATCATGACCAAATGCTCTCATTAAAGTGGGAGAAAAGTTGGAAGAAGGAATCAAAAGTGGAAAAATTTCTGAAGAAGGTTCAAGCTCTGGAAAGAAGCCTGCTTTCATGAGTAAGAAATGTTGAGACCCATTTCATTGCTGCAGAACCAAAGAGGTTCAAACCTCGAAATAACAACCAGAACAATTATTGTGCGCCCCCTCGGTTTGCATAGAGCCACACACCAAACTATAACCCCCCAAATCAAAAGAACAACACCTATCAAGCCAAACAAAGTTACACACAATATCCAAGAAATAACAACTACTATCAACAAGAGAGGAGGACACCGATATTTGACCAAATCCCGATGACATACATTGATTTGTTCGCCTATCTCCGAAGACAGGGGATGATCACACCCATCCTAGGAAAAATCCCTGAAAACCTTGGGCCATGGTATAATGAAAAAGTCAATTGCGCCTATCGTTCTGGGGAAGTAGGACATTTGGTGGAAGACTGCAGGGCTTTCAAATTTAAGGTTCAAGACCTCATCAATGCCAAGCGAATTGATTTCAGGGAAACTAGACCCAATATAACTGGAAATCCTCTACCTAACCATGGAAATCAAGAGGTAAATGCTATAGAAACAAAGAGTGAGGTCGAAGTCATCGACAAGGTTGAAGACGTGAAGATGCCCATGGGGCTCATATTCCGAGAAATGTGCAGGCAAGGTTTGGTAGAAGTTATCACCCACGAAATAGACAACAGTGATGCAAAGAGTTGTGAAATGCACAGACGTGCGGGTCACAGTTTGGAAGAATGTAAATAATTCAAGTTGCTTCTTTAGAAAATGATGGACTTGAAACTAATTGCCATAGGCGGAAGGTTCTCATGCTATGGGATTAATGTCGTAGATAAGAGTCAAAAGGAAATAAAATAAATAAATAATATAAGTGACATATTATAAATATCCCTTTTAAATTCCAAATAAACAATGAAATAATTTTTTTTATTTTACTTTCTCGGAAACATAATTTTAAAATAGTTTAGACATATTCAAAAATGACTCTTATGAAATGGAGAGAAGAATAATTTTGAGAAGAACCAAAAATGGAGAGAAGGTTGCCTTGGAGGTCTCTTTCTTCTCACATCATCTTCAAAAGGTCGCGCTACGCTGCTTCTTGTCAATCGATTAAATCTCAAAATCAATTAAATTTCATTTTCTTAATTAAATAAATAACAAAAATTAACCAAATAAAAAACGTTTTATTATCAAAAAATAAACATGCATAAATAAATATTTTTGACTAAAAAATGTATTTTCCTTAATTAAAATACAATCAACCAATAAACTTTTTTCTACCTCAAGAACTATGTAAGCCTCATTCCCTTAATATGGATACGTAGCACCAGAGTCAATCTTGTCAGGCTTAAATAAAAAATAAATAAAAAGTTTTGATTATTTAAATTAATTAATTAACCAAATAATTTAATAATAAAAAATAATGATAATAAAGTCATATATTTTAGTGAAGGGTATCGCCTAAGACGGACGGGTAGGTGCTAATACATTCCTTACCTTGTAACTGACTCCCGAATCTGGATATCAAAAATCCAAAAGCCCAAGGTAATTGGGCTTAAAATATTTTCTACAATTTGAACTATAAAATGTAGTGGTGATTCTAAATAAAATCATGCAGCCAAAAATTGGGGTGTGACAACCATCATTCGTTGATCCACTACGAAAGTGTGAAGTAACTGCCATATTTCCATTATCCTATCCCAACTTCAGGCGGTGACATATATCATATTATTTTATTACCATTCATTTAATTCTAATTATTCTTTTATAATTTAATATTTTAAGTTTTGGTTGATAAAAAACTGGTTAAAACGTGACAAAAACATTGATTCATTTCCTAAATTTTCATTTCTCACTTGTTATAAAGAACTATTATGTAAAAATGTTATGATAAATATAAAAAAAGTATATATATATATATGTATATATATATATATAAACGAATTATTTCCTATTAGTTATTTACTCAAACTATTATAGAACCACAAATTTAATTATTGGTAATGTTATTAATTTAAATTTGCCACCATTTTTATTACAATTATTATTATAATTGATAATAATAATAATTAGAAATATGAAAATAAATAAATAAAAAAAGATGGCATACATGGGCAGTACAGAGGTAAATGGGGCACAAAAATACTATCTTATCAACTTCCAAGTCAAATTCAAAATTTGTTGAAATTGAGACGAATAAAGTGACTCAATGATGTGACATGTGGCAATGAACAAGGAATGCAAGGGACCAGAGGCGTCTATTAAGACGCGGGTGGTTGGGACATGGAATGATAGCAGCGAGCCCTATCACCTAGTGCACAACCTGCGACATATATTGCATGGAGGAACATGTTGACCCAATTAGATGATGACACACTTGTCGTCTACTAGAGCTTGAAGGCGCTGATGTTGGGTGCACTGAAAATGACATGAGCATGCCAATCACCTTGTGCCACATGTTCAACAACTGTGAGCCCAACAACTAGGAAATGATGAAAATCGCATAGAACTCGAGGTATTCCATTTTTAGGATTTCCTTTGAAAATTTCTGTCGTTTTTTTGTTTCTTGTTGTTTTTTGCAACGTGGTTTTCTCAGCCATTTATAGGAAAAATTTAACACACGTTAACAAAGGTATTACTCCATTAATGAATTCGTAATAACTCATTATACAACTTAAATATTTTTTTCAAATTCAAATATTTGAAAATAGAGTCACCTATAATTACTTGACCTTATAACCATTCATTAGGATTCAAATAAGGATAAAATTGCTTGTAGAAAATAATTCATGATAAAAATATTTTTAAAATCTTATAGCCATAAAAATTATTGTACGCTCGTGAATAGGTAAAATGAATTATTTGACTCTATAAAACCACAAATAAATACTGATACACTCTTTTTTACTATTTTTGTCATTTAATTTTTTTACTTTTTTAAAATTATGTCAGACAAATTATGAGTTCGTAGGTAAAATTGTTACTTGTTGCATACTAGATATCAAGCAAACTAAAGTTTAATTATTGTTGTTGTGGTAAGTAACTAATGATGAAATGAATGTCAATTTTGACAAAAAGAAACAAGTGAGATCACAAGTAGGCCTACTAGAGGATCAAAAATTAAAATGAGAACGTACGGGGAATTAATAGTCATATTTATTTATTTTCTTTTTTTAGGAATTACTTTAATTAATTGATAGTAAATTAAAAGAAAGGAAACAATTGTGATCACAAATAACTTTCCTACTTCAAGAGATGGAGTAGTCAATATTATTACTATGCCCACTTCTCAACTTAAAAAAAAAGATACGACATAAATCATGACATTTCTTTTAAATTTTGAAATTTATTTAAAAGATAATTTGATTCCATAAATAAAATAAAAATTTTCAAGATTAATTTCTTTCTTAAACAGAAATTTAGAATAATTGACATAATATTTTTTAAATAAACAGGAGAGAAAATTTGAAAACAAATTAAATTAATGTAGACAAAGGCAATTGGAAAAATAATTGGAATAATTACACCCTATCTCAAAGATATTGAGTCGCAACTATGTTTTTACGCCCAAAACGTAGAAAACTTTTTTTGTGTCACAATCTTGATATATATGGTCTTTGAACTAGAGTTTTGAGTTTTGGAATCAATTACATATTAAAGAAGATATTATCATATTGTCTACCCATATTAAAATAATATTGTTACTAATTATTTGAACTAATTTATATTCTAATATTCTTCAACTATATATTTAATTATTAAAATAAAACATTTTTGTATTAGGGTGGCTATCAAGAGCTTCTTTCACTTAATGTATGCTTAGATGTAATTGGAATATAAAGACTACATAATTATAAATATAAAACAAATGATGAGTTGATTTAATTTTAATTAATTGAGGTTGAGAGAGAAGTCGATCTTAATTTGTCCTTCCTAATTCGGAAGCATGGTAAGATAGTAATGATAACAACGACCACTTCTGTACCATAGTAGAATATATATATATATATATATATATAAATAATATAGATAATATTAACTCTAACTGCTCTTCCAATCCTCAATATGATTGAAATAAAGTCATTTTTAATCATTTTTAAGAATTACCTTAATTAATTAAAAGAAATTAATAGAAAAGAGAACATTAGTCGTGAATCACTTACTTATACTAATAAAGTTCGTAGTAATTATTGTGGAAACTTCTCAACTAGATAAAAGATAATTTGAAATAAAAGTTTTATTACTTTAAAAGATAACTTGATTCAATGAAGTTGTTTGCTGTGGCTTTGTATGGAAGAGATAAACTTTGTAAAGCATTTCCCTTGTTTGGGAGTTGGATAAAGGAGATGGAAAGATTTTGGAGGTTTCTCAAACCCTTTCATGTGTCTATTTCTAAAGTTCTTATAATTTGGGATTGTTTGGAGATAAAATGTCAAAATAACTAAATATTTTTAGTAATATTATATAATAATATATTATTGCACATTTCTCATTGTTAATTACATTTTTAAAGGAAAAATAAATAAATGTTCTCACATTATCATTAGTTTACTCACCCTCATCTAAATTTTATACTCCCAAACAATGAAGATTTTTTTTTTCATTTTCCATTCTTTTCCTCCCCTTCCTAACTCTTTGATCCATCTCTTTCCATTTCACTTATAACTAGCAAATTAAAGACATACATCCTAGAATGTATGCATTATGTATATACAACGACACGATGGTGGGTGAGTTAGGTGCATTATGTATGCATTAGGTGCATGGCATAATCATGTTTGGAGGCTGGAGCTGGCAATTTAATGGGAGAGAAAGTATTTTTTCTTGATAGGGTAAATAATCATGTTCATGACTATCACATAAAATTGTATAACGTACATAAAAAAATGCTATGTTGTGGGAGACAAAAACAAACTTTAATAATTTATATGTTGGGGAAGGTTTCTAACACAATTATGGACTAGGATCATTGCCGATACTGGAGAGGAACGTTCTTGTTTTTCCTTGTATTTCCAGTAAGAAAAGTATTATTTCATTGTATATAAAATAATAAAAATGTCTTACAATTTTTTCTTTGTTTTTATAGTACATATCTCTCTAATATTGGAGATGATCCTTACTCAGTATCAACTAGGCTCATCTTAATGTAATATTAGACTCTACTGCCTTTTTGACATTCTTTTCAATAATTTGCTTATGTATTGCTTGACATTTACAATCTGAAGTAAGCAGTAGATGTATGCCGCTGTGCATTGATCCATATACTACGGATTGTGAATTTCTGATAGAATTATTTATTGGCTTGGAGATTATATAATATTACAACTCAGTTGCATATAATAAAGTATATATAACAATTTCACATGGGAACTGAATGTAAGAGCTTGTTGCTCTCAACTATTGTATTTTAATATAAATGTACATCTCTATGCAAATGATACAAAAGCACATGATATCATGCTTATCATGATCAATATTCAATAGCATTGTTTTATGGAGTCTGATTCTGGGATCTGCCTTGGTAGGGATTTACAAGGATGGTTGATTGACAAAACAATATATAACAACCAAATAAATATTTCAAATAAGTGGCATGCTGTACCGAACACTTTGCAATGTATAGTGGAACTTTCCTATATGCTGTTGACCATAACAACCATTAAGTAAACTTATGAATAAAAAATTTACCACAAATAATTTGTATTCCTAATTATGAGGTATTAACATGTTGACAACTTTCAATTACGTGGTCTCACAATTGTTTGAGTATATATGAGTCTTATTGAGTTATTGTTGGAGTTAAATCATCACTAATTAAATAAAATATCAATTAAGTTATATATTTTATAATAAATACAATAATTTTTTAAATATAAATATTATTATTTAAAAACATATAATTTATTATTAAAATAGTTCAATTATAATATCTCCAAGGTTCAAGGTTAGAATTTTTAATGTGTTATTTAAAAAAAAAAATGATTTTTGAAGAGGAAATTGATTTTGACCAGTATTTCTCACAAGTATAATTGTCATACAATAGTAGCATTAGGATCGATTAACTGGTTGAATTGTCAGTATGCTCCTTTCAGGGTATGTGGTTACCCCTCCTAACAAGTATCGTTCATAGGAATCAAATCTTTTATATTTTGTCCTATAGTCACTACACCAAAGTTACTATTCCACAACTTTCATTTTTAGGAATCAACAACACGTTCGGGCACTGTCTTTGTGAGCATAGTAGAATGTTGGATAAGATGTAACATCACATATGCCATTGCTATTGTATGTTATATATATAACAACACTCCCTTTAGTAAGCGCTGTTACATGTATGAAACGTATGTAACAATGCTAGTTAGAGGGAGCACTGTTGTATGATATACATACACAACACTCCCTTTAGAGAGCGTTGTTATATGTGATACACAACGCTCGCTGGAGAGAGCATTATGTATAACATACAACAACACTATCATATGCATTGTTGAATCTTACCCAACATTCTACTGCGCTCACATAGATAGCGCCCGAATGCGCTGTTGGTTCCCAAAACTGAATGTGGGCCAAAAATATTTGATTCCTATGAATGATACTTGTTAGGTCAATTTGTTGGTAACACTTGTTTATGCATACAGTTTTGTTGTGTGAAAAAAATATTTTGCAAAAAAAGCTGAAATTTCATGTACCAATTTTTTGGTGATTTAGTCCTAATTTTGTCCCTTATTGATCTAGTTCAAAACTTTGAGAGAACACAATAGTGATAAACGACAAGAGTGGACATTATTGAAAAAAAGCCTAAAGAGTACATATACTTTAGCGTGAGTGAGACATTATAAGGGAGCGAAGTAGTCCTGATCCAGGTGAAGTAGTATGAGTCATCCACTAAAGTGTGAGTGTGAGTGCATACGATTTGTTACAGGATGTTAGAAGAAAATAGTCGTGATCCAGGTGAAGTAGTTTTGAGTCTTTTTCAAATGAAAGCCTTAATCCAATTTTCTGAAAGGTTCCTAAGACAACAAGCAGACCAATTCCATGAAGAATTGGAGTGGATAAACAATGAACTTGTGTAGGAAATGAGGATAAAAGATGATTATTGAGTAGTTCCCAAGGCAGAACTGGATGAAGGGAATCAAACTCAACATTCTACTATTCCAAGGGAGGAATGATATGGAGGCAAGCTTGGAGTGGGAGTTGAAAATTTCCAATATCTTTTATTGTAACAGTTACACGGAAGAAAGAGGTATCATGAGAAAGAGACATATAACTTCAAGCTATAAGAGGGAGCTTCAACATAAGTTTTAAAGATTAACTCAAGGCATACAAAGTGTTGAAGATTACTACAAGGATATAGAGGTGACAATGGTGTGTGCAAAGGTGAATGAAGATAAGGATGTCACCATGGCGAGGTTCGATGGTTATAACAATGACATTCGAGATGTTGTTGAATTATAGGAGTTCTTAGAAAAAATAAAAAAGCTCCATGAAGAAGACTTCGTTCAACTTCAACCCATCAACTTGGAAGTATATGCCAAAGAAGGTGGGAACTATGCCCTCTAGCTCCAACACACCAACATCAGATGATAAAATCCTCAATAAAAAGGAATGTTTGTCCAACCAAAAATGGTGCAAGTGGAAAGAAGTGCTTCAAATGTCAAGTAAGAGGGCATTAGGATTTTGAGTGCCCAACCAAGAGAGTCATCATTCTCAAAGACAATGGGGATTACACTAATGAGTCAGATAATGGGGAGTGGGAAGAGATTGAGAGTGAGGAAGAAGTTGGCCCCATGGGTGGAGATATCTGCATGATTAGAAGACTTTTGGGTAGTCTAGTGAGAGATGACGAGAACTCCCAAAGAGAGAATATTTTCCATACTAGGTGCTTAGTGTTAACTAATAGTTGATGAGGGAGTTGTACCAATATGCTGAGTGCTAGACTAGTTTCAAAACTGAAAATTCCAATTAGGCCACACCCTAGAGCATACAAGCTTCAATGGCTTAGTGAGGATGGAGATGTGAAAGTGAGCGAGCAAGTTAAACTAGAGTTGTCCATAGGGATTTATATTTACAAAGTGTTGCTAATATATTACCCATGGAAGCTAGCCACATCCTTTTAGACTGACCTTGGCAAAATGATATAAGGGTTGTTGATGGTGGGTATACAAAGAAAATCGGTTTTATGCACTAAAATAAGAAATTTATACTTACATCCCTTAGTCCTTGGGAGGCATGTGATGATCAAGTGATAATGAGAGAAAATTCATGAAGAGAGAAAAGAAATGGGAGATCCACGTGAAATAAAAGCAGTTAAAAGAGAAGGACTGAACCTTATGACAACAAGCATAATATTTTAACTAGAGATAGGAAGTAAAACGAACATTACTTGCCAAGTAGCTCCTTTACACACTCTACTCCAAGCGCGACATGATCCTTATTTCTAATGATAAAATTGAGTTGTCTATTGGTGTTAGAAATTACTAGATTAATGTGTATTAATTAGAACTATTATCTCTTCATGTTGTGTACTAATGAATCACCCAAAGGATATCATTAGTAGACATTAATTATTAGATTTGATTTTGTGTGTAATATGTATCTTATGACTCAAAACATTAATGTAAAATTTTATTTTATTAAAGTGTAATATCTATGCACTGTTAGTGTAAAGTTTTATACACAATCAATATATCATACACCATTCATATGTATTACTTTTATTTAAGAGTGAATGATAATTAAATATAAATAGTGGATGATGTGATGAATATCTAATGTTTACAACCAAGAGGAGATGACCCTTTCCAAGTGATAGAGAATATTGATGACAAAGCCTACAAAGTAGATCTATCCAATGAGTATAATGTAAGTTTCACTTTCCATGTTGTCGACTTAGCCCGCTTTGATGTAGGTGGTGACCATCCAAATTTGAGGACATATCCTTCCTAAGAAGGAGGCGATGATGTGAACATGGACAAGGATAAGAACACTAAGAACTCTAAGGCTTGGGAGGGCCTATTACAAGGGTAAGAGTAAGAAGGTCCAAAGAGGCATTACAACAGGTCATGGTGGCTCTAATTGAAACCAAGTTGAAGGAAGAAGACTTGGAGCCAAATGTAGGGCATTTCATTGAAGATTTGAAGCGTCTAGGTTGGCCTAGGTGATGACATGGTTGTGGGCCCATCCTTGACCCGATAATAGGTCTGAGAACTTTTTGATTTTCTTCCATTTTTGAATAATAGTAACTTCCCTTTTGAATATGTCTTTTGAAAGGTTTGCTTTTCCTTACCCCAAAGGACTTAGTGGGGGACAAGGTATTTATCATTTTCTTAGAACTTTTACTTTCATTAATGGGGGTTGTCTTCCTATGTAGTTCAATTGCATATAAATGTACCTCCATTTTGACAAATCAACATATCATGGATTCTAGCTTAAACATATTGCTTAGTGTATATTGTAAAGAGTTTTGTCAATTTTTTCTTACCTGAACCGATTTAGGGACTTATCGTCGGGTTGATCTTCCTTCGTGGCGTCCAACTGCTAGTTTATCAACCATCCTTGGTTGTGGCACCACTAGTGATATGAACCCACCAAGGCCCATCAATGAAGAAGAGCTAAGAGGCCTAGGAGGGCCCATGACCCAGTCCAAATCCAAGAAGGCACTTCAAACTCTCAATCAACTAGTAGGAGAAGTGGTAGAATCAACAAAGGCCAGCAAAGAGACCAAGCCCATTCATTGCATAATCCTTGAGGAAGAAGCCCAAGTTGGCCACGGCCAAGGAGGGGTTGAATGAGGCATGTGGAAGTTCCATTTAATAAAGTGGGATATGATGCCCACACATAGCTTAGGATTTATTTTATTTCCTTATGTTAAGAACAATTTAAGACTTTCCTTTTGGGTTGTATTTTGGCTTAATGTGGCCAACGTTATCTTTATATTTTGGACACCAAATAATTATGTAATCAGGGTTAAAATCCCTACATTCATGGGGATGAATAACCCTGAGGCTTACTTGGAGTGGGAACTGAAAATCGAACAAGTGTTCGAATGTCACAACTATACTGAAGAAAAGAAAGTCAAGGTGGCAGCCCTCGAGTTCAAGGAGTATGCTATGGTCTGGTGGGATCAACTCCAAAAAGAGAGGAGGCGATGCGGTGCAGAACCAGTAGGCAATTGGGATGAGATGAAGGTAATAATGCGAAAGAGGTTTGTTCCGGCATCCTTTCAACGGGATATCCATAACAAACTTCAGCGGCTGACCCAAGGTACCAAGTCTGTAGACGAGTACTTTAAAGAGATGGAGTTGGCTCTGTTAAGATCTAACTTTCATGAGGACCGTGAAGCTACAATGGCACGTTTCCTTCATGGGTTAAATCAAGACATCCAGGATGTGGTAGAGTTACAACCTTATGTGGAGCTGGAGGATCTGGTCCAACAAGCCATTAAGGTGGAACAACAACTGAAGAGGAGGAAATCAAAATACTCCTCCAACTCAAAATTCCAGTCTTCGGGGTGGAAGGATAGAAACAAGAAGGAGGGCCCTAATCCTAAGGAGGCCGTGAGCTCTTCCCAAGGGAAGAAGCCCATGGAAAATACTACTCGGAGTCGGGAGGTCAAATGCTTCAAATGTCTTGGGCATGGTCACATAGCTTCTCAATGCCCAACCAGAAGGACCATGGTGATGAAAAATGGAGTGGTGGAATCTCAATCTGAGACTTCAAGTGAGGAAGATAGTGATGGAGATGTTATGATACCTGAAGGTGACCTACTCATGGTGCGGAGGCTCTTAGGGAGTCAAGTAAGAGAAGATGAGGAGAGTCAAAGGGAGAACATCTTCCACACTAGATGTTTGGTACAAGGGAATGTTTGTTCCCTAATCATTGATGGTGGCAGTTGTGCTAATGTGGTAAGCACAAGGTTGGTTTCTAAACTTAACCTTGTGACGAGGACCCACCCAACTCCTTACCGACTACAATGGCTAAGCGAGGTTGGAGAAATGATTGTGAATCAGCAAGCTGAGATCCCCTTTTCTATAGGGAAGTATGAGGATTCGGTCCTCTGTGATGTGGTTGTAATGGAGGCCAGCCATATGCTACTTGGCAGGCCTTGGCAGTATGACCGGAAAGCCATTCATGATGGCTTCTCCAATAAATATACCTTTATGCATTGTAACAAGAAAATTGTATTATCACCCTTGTCCCCAAGGCAAGTAGGTGAAGATCAAAAAAAGTTGAAAGAAAAGATGGATCGAGAAAAAAAAGAAGAAAAAGAAAAAAGAAACGATCCAGAAAAAAAGAATGAAAAAGAAAAAAATATTGAAAAAGAAAAAAAGAAGGAAAAAGAAAAGAATGAAAAAAAAGATGAGAAGAAAAAGAAAAGCTTTATGGCTTCCAAAGGGGAAGTAAAGGGTGCTATCCTTACAAGACAACCCATTTACTTACTCATTGGACAACAATTTTGTTTGAATACTAACTCTAATGTTGTTGTGCCTGATGCTGTTAAAAGTTTTCTGCAGGAATTTGAGGATGTATTTCCTCAAGAGGTCCCACGTGGCCTCCCACCTTTAAGGGGAATTGAGCATCATATTGATCTCATCCCCGGAGCATCTTTGCCCAATAGGCCTGCCTATCGGAGCAACCCTCATGACACTCATGAGATACAAAAGCAAGTTGAGGAACTGATGCAGAAAGGATGGGTACAGGAAAGCATGAGTCCTTGTGCTGTCCCTGTCATCCTTGTACCCAAAAAGGATGGGTCCTGGAGAATGTGTACTGATTGTAGAGCCATCAACAACATTACGGTAAAGTATCGTCACCCTATCCCTAGACTTGATGATTTGCTGGATGAATTATATGGTGCCTCTGTTTTTACTAAAATTGATCTAAAAAGTGGGTACCATCAAATTAGAATAAGGGAAGGGGATGAATGGAAAACTGCTTTTAAAACCAAGTTTGGGTTGTATGAGTGGTTAGTTATGCCTTTTGGGCTAACTAATGCACCCAGCACATTTATGCGATTAATGAATCATGTTTTAAAAGAGTTTTTGGGAAAATTTGTGGTTGTCTATTTCGATGACATATTGATATACAGTAAAACTATGCATGATCACTATGAGCACCTCCGAGAGGTCTTACTTGTTTTGAGAAAAGAAAAATTGTATGCCAATATTGAGAAATGCTCTTTTTGTGTGGACCATGTCATTTTTCTGGGCTTTCTGATAAATGCCCAAGGGGTCCATGTTGATCAAGAAAAGATCAAGGCCATACAAGAATGGCCCACCCCCAAAACTGTCACTGATGTTAGAAGCTTCCATGGCTTGGCTAGCTTCTACCGACGTTTTGTTAGGGACTTCAGTACCCTAGCTGCACCTTTAAATGAGGTTGTGAAAAAGAACGTTGGATTCAAATGGGGTGAGAAACAGGAAGAAGCCTTTAAGAGGCTTAAGGAAAAATTAACACATGCACCCATTCTTGCATTACCTAATTTTGCTAAATCTTTTGAAATAGAATGTGATGCTTCTAATGTGGGTATTGGAGCTGTGTTGATGCAGGAAGGCCACCCTGTGGCCTATTTCAGTGAAAAGTTAGGTGGACCCATGCTGAACTATTCCACCTATGATAAGGAGTTGTATGCCTTGGTAAGGGCATTACAAACATGGCAGCACTACCTCCTCTCTAAGGAGTTTGTCATACATAGTGACCATGAGTCACTAAAATACCTCAAGGGGCAAGGTAAGTTGAATAAAAGACATGCTAAATGGGTTGAATTTCTGGAACAGTTCCCTTATGTTATAAAACATAAAAAGGGAAAGGCCAATACTGTGGCCGATGCCTTATCAAGAAGGCACAATTTGCTGGCAACCCTAGAAACCAAACTTCTTGGTTTCGAACACATAAAAGATTTGTATGCTGATGATGCTGAACTTTCTGAATTGTTTAATAAATGTGAACATGTGGCTGTTAATGGATATTATAGGCAAGATGGTTTCCTTTTCAAGGAAAATCGCTTATGTTTGCCTAAGGTATCCATTAGAGACTTGCTTGTTAAGGAGTCTCATGAAGGGGGTCTAATGGGCCACTTCGGGGTCCAAAAGACCTTGGACATATTAAAGGAACATTTTTATTGGCCTCATATGAGGAGGGATGTCCAAAAATTATGTGAAAATTGTATTATTTGTAAACGGGCCAAAACTACGAGTATGCCTCATGGGCTTTATACTCCCTTGCCCGTACCTGATAATCCTTGGATAGACTTGTCAATGGATTTTATTGTTGCACTCCCACGCTCTAAGGCTGGGAAAGATTCAATCTTTGTAGTGGTAGATAGATTTTCGAAAATGGCACATTTTATTCCATGTAAAAAGATTGATGATGCGACACATATTGCTGATTTGTTCTTCAAGGAAGTGGTACGACTACATGGTCTACCACGAAGTATTGTAAGTGATAGGGACACTAAGTTCCTTAGTCATTTCTGGAGAACCTTGTGGGGAAAGCTTGGGACTAAACTCCTCTTTTCCACCACGTGCCATCCCCAAACAGATGGCCAAACTGAAGTTGTGAACAGAACTCTAACCACCCTGTTGAGGGCAATAATTAAAAAGAATATAAAGAGTTGGGAAGAGTGCTTGCCCCATGTTGAATTTGCTTATAATCGGGCCACTCATAGTACCACTAGAATGTCACCATTTGAGATTGTGTATGGATTTCAACCACTAACCCCTCTTGATTTATTACCTGTGCCTAACTCTTCTATGTTGCAGCATAAGGATGGGAAGTCTAAAGCGGACTATGTGAAGAAGATCCACGAAAAAGTCAAGGCCCAAATAGAACATAAAAATGAGGGCTATGCTAAACAAGCCAACAAGGGCCGAAAGGAGATCATCTTTGAACCCGGAGACCTAGTATGGGTCTATATGAGGAAGGAGAGGTTTCCTGCACAAAGGAAATCCAAACTCCAACCTAGAGGAGATGGACCATTTCGTGTCTTGGAGAGAATCAACAACAATGCTTATAAACTAGACCTCCCAGGTGAGTATGGAAACATTAGTGCCACATTTAATGTTGCTGATCTTTCTTTGTTTGATGCAGGTGATGAAGATATTGCTGAATCAGATTCGAGGTCGAATCCAGTCCAAGAAGGAGGGGATGATGTGACCCTACCTAGGGCATACAATGAAGAGGATCTAATTGGGCTTGGAGGGCCCATGACTCGGTCCAAGAGCAAGAAGGCTCATCAATCTCTCAATCAACTCATCAAAGGAGTACTTGAAGATGCAAGGCCCAACACGGAGATCAAGCCCATCAATTGCTCCATATTCATAGAAATTCCCCAAGTTGGCCACGGCCAAGGAGGGCTTGATTAAGGCATGCTTTAGCTGATTTAATAAAGTGAGGGATTAACACCCTCACTAGTATTTAAGAACTTGATAGTTACCTATTTTACTTTGGAACTTTTATTACTTTGTATCTAAAATAAATATGGCCGAAATTACCTTATTAAATGGCCATTAGGAACTTGTAATCCAGGTTTGAATTCCTTTCCTTATGGGAGGACTTGAAGATGGCATGCAACCAGCAAGGAATTAAAGGAAATCTTTCCTTATGAAGAGCATGAAGGGGGGCGTGTAATTCCAAGGGAAATCAGCCTCAAATCAAAGAATATCACCTCCTTAATTGAGCAACATCATTATGGAAACAATTCAAAAGGTTACCAAAGAGAGAGTGCACGTGTGGCTCAAAAGAAGGAAACAAATTGAAAGTTTCCATACTTGTTCCAATTTTCAAATCAAATCAGATTAGGAACAAGTATGCCAATTAGGAAAGAATTTTCAAATGCAAACTCCTCCTTTAAAGAAGACTACACGTGAGAAATTGAAGATGAATCAAGGAGGGTGAACCTTGTGCTAAAAAAGGCTGGATACATCATCACACAAGCTGCCATATATGGAAAGAGCAATCTGAGTGCATCAAGGGTTTTAATACCATTTCACACGTTTTCTTTGTTTGAATCAAGGCTTGAATGCCAAATTAATATGCTTTCAATTAGAATCAATAGGGCAACCGAATTCCCTATATGTAATGGCAAGCAAAATGAAATGAGACAATTCAGATTTTTGTTGGAAATATTCCATAGCTAGTGAGTGCATTCCTCCTAGTGTTCTTGGTTCAACCAAGCTTGTTTTCTTATCAAGATACTCATCTTGTGGCGAAAATTCCTTAAGGCTTATCAAGAATCACTTCTTGTGGCGCCTCCATCCTTCTTGTCTTCTCCATCTTCTTGTTCCCAAACTCACGGCCAAACACTCACCAAAACCACCCAAAATCCCCTCATTTCCCACGGCCAAACACCCATAAAACACTCTCACATAACCCTAATCCTCACGGCCAAAATTCCCCAAACATATCCCAAACACATTCCATAACATCACAAGTACACCAATCATCAACCAAACAACCACCAAATCCATCAAACACAATCAAAACCCCACGGCCCAAAACACAACCAAACAACATTCAAAACATCCAAAACAAATACAACTCCGAAAGTCCCAAAAAGTAATTACCATCAAGAATGATCCAAAACAAAAACGTAATCCCCCTATAGGATTACATCAAGTGGTATTCAGAGCTAGTTCTTGTTGGTAAAATTGTCTTAGTAATTTATTTTCAAAAGTTTTGCTGTTTCAGTTGATATTATTATTCGAAAACGTTATATTACTGTATCCACAGCCATTGGCTATCATAAATCTGAAAACGTAATACTCCTAATCACAGCCTCGTGCTATTATTCGAAAACGTTATATTATTGTATCCACAGCCATTGGCTATCATAAATCTGAAAACGTAATACTCCTAATCACAGCCTCGTGCTATCTCAATTATTAAACCAAAAAGGTGCCTCATCATATAAATTGCTTGATATTGTTGTTGCTGTTTCGCTGTTTGTCACAATTGAGTACTCTTGACCTTGATTTAATCAAGAACACAAAGAAGGAATAGAGAGTACGTGAGGGAGAGACATTCACAAATACAAAAAAGAAATACAAAAAAAAAAAGAGAGGAAAAAGTGAGCAAGAGAGTTTTATTACTAACCAAAGAAAAAGTATGTCTAATTTTGCAGGTAATGGAGGAGAGTCCCCTAGGACGGCAGCCTACCTACAGTCCCTTCATGAAATTCATGAACAATTTAGAACCCTCCAACAACAAATGGAGGAAATGCGGGTTCAGAACCAAAGACGCCGAAACATCGACTCTAGTGATTCTGAAACCGAGAGGAGAAGGAGACGGAGAGAAAGGAGGCATGATGGAGGTCATAGGAGAGATGATCGGTTGGAAGGCATCAAGGTTAAAATCCCTACATTCATGGGGATGAATAACCCTGAGGCTTACTTGGAGTGGGAACTCAAAATCGAACAAGTGTTCGAATGTCACAACTATACCGAAGAAAAGAAAGTCAAGGTGGCAGCACTCGAGTTCAAGGAATATGCTATGGTCTGGTGGGATCAACTCCAAAAAGAGAGGAGGCGATGCGGTGCTGAACCAGTAGACAATTGGGATGAGATGAAGGTAATAATGCGAAAGAGGTTTGTTCCGGCATCCTTTCAACGGGATATCCATAACAAACTTCAGCGGCTGACCCAAGGTACCAAGTCTGTAGACGAGTACTTTAAAGAGATGGAGTTGGCTCTGTTAAGATCTAACTTTCATGAGGATCGTGAAGCTACAATGGCACGTTTCCTTCATGGGTTAAATCAAGACATCCAGGATGTGGTAGAGTTACAACCTTATGTGGAGCTGGAGGATCTGGTCCAACAAGCCATTAAGGTGGAACAACAACTGAAGAGGAGGAAATCAAAATACTCCTCCAACTCAAAATTCCAGTCTTCGGGGTGGAAGGATAGAAACAAGAAGGAGGGCCCTAATCCTAAGGAGGCCGTGAGCTCTTCCCAAGGGAAGAAGCCCATGGAAAATACTACTCGGAGTCGGGAGGTCAAATGCTTCAAATGTCTTGGGCATGGTCACATAGCTTCTCAATGCCCAACCAGAAGGACCATGGTGATGAAAAATGGAGTGGTGGAATCTCAATCCGAGACTTCAAGTTCTGAGGAGAGTGAAGAAGATGCCCATGTTCCAGATGGAGACTTACTCATGGTGCGGAGGCTCTTAGGGAGTCAAGTAAGAGAAGATGAGGAGAGTCAAAGGGAGAACATCTTCCACACTAGATGTTTGGTACAAGGGAATGTTTGTTCCCTAATCATTGATGGTGGCAGTTGTGCTAATGTGGTAAGCACAAGGTTGGTTTCTAAACTTAACCTTGTGACGAGGACCCACCCAACTCCTTACCGACTACAATGGCTAAGCGAGGTTGGAGAAATGATTGTGAATCAGCAAGCTGAGATCCCCTTTTCTATAGGGAAGTATGAGGATTCGGTCCTCTGTGATGTGGTTGTAATGGAGGCAAGCCATATGCTACTTGGCAGGCCTTGGCAGTATGACCGGAAAGCCATTCATGATGGCTTCTCCAATAAATATACCTTTATGCATTGTAACAAGAAAATTGTATTATCACCCTTGTCCCCAAGGCAAGTAGGTGAAGATCAAAAAAAGTTGAAAGAAAAGATGGATCGAGAAAAAAAAGAAGAAAAAGAAAAAAGAAACGATCCAGAAAAAAAGAATGAAAAAGAAAAAAATATTGAAAAAGAAAAAAAGAAGGAAAAAGAAAAGAATGAAAAAAAAGATGAGAAGAAAAAGAAAAGCTTTATGGCTTCCAAAGGGGAAGTAAAGGGTGCTATCCTTACAAGACAACCCATTTACTTACTCATTGGACAACAATTTTGTTTGAATACTAACTCTAATGTTGTTGTGCCTGATGCTGTTAAAAGTTTTCTGCAGGAATTTGAGGATGTATTTCCTCAAGAGGTCCCACGTGGCCTCCCACCTTTAAGGGGAATTGAGCATCATATTGATCTCATCCCCGGAGCATCTTTGCCCAATAGGCCTGCCTATCGGAGCAACCCTCATGACACTCATGAGATACAAAAGCAAGTTGAGGAACTGATGCAGAAAGGATGGGTACAGGAAAGCATGAGTCCTTGTGCTGTCCCTGTCATCCTTGTACCCAAAAAGGATGGGTCCTGGAGAATGTGTACTGATTGTAGAGCCATCAACAACATTACGGTAAAGTATCGTCACCCTATCCCTAGACTTGATGATTTGCTGGATGAATTATATGGTGCCTCTGTTTTTACTAAAATTGATCTAAAAAGTGGGTACCATCAAATTAGAATAAGGGAAGGGGATGAATGGAAAACTGCTTTTAAAACCAAGTTTGGGTTGTATGAGTGGTTAGTTATGCCTTTTGGGCTAACTAATGCACCCAGCACATTTATGCGATTAATGAATCATGTTTTAAAAGAGTTTTTGGGAAAATTTGTGGTTGTCTATTTCGATGACATATTGATATACAGTAAAACTATGCATGATCACTATGAGCACCTCCGAGAGGTCTTACTTGTTTTGAGAAAAGAAAAATTGTATGCCAATATTGAGAAATGCTCTTTTTGTGTGGACCATGTCATTTTTCTGGGCTTTCTGATAAATGCCCAAGGGGTCCATGTTGATCAAGAAAAGATCAAGGCCATACAAGAATGGCCCACCCCCAAAACTGTCACTGATGTTAGAAGCTTCCATGGCTTGGCTAGCTTCTACCGACGTTTTGTTAGGGACTTCAGTACCCTAGCTGCACCTTTAAATGAGGTTGTGAAAAAGAACGTTGGATTCAAATGGGGTGAGAAACAGGAAGAAGCCTTTAAGAGGCTTAAGGAAAAATTAACACATGCACCCATTCTTGCATTACCTAATTTTGCTAAATCTTTTGAAATAGAATGTGATGCTTCTAATGTGGGTATTGGAGCTGTGTTGATGCAGGAAGGCCACCCTGTGGCCTATTTCAGTGAAAAGTTAGGTGGACCCATGCTGAACTATTCCACCTATGATAAGGAGTTGTATGCCTTGGTAAGGGCATTACAAACATGGCAGCACTACCTCCTCTCTAAGGAGTTTGTCATACATAGTGACCATGAGTCACTAAAATACCTCAAGGGGCAAGGTAAGTTGAATAAAAGACATGCTAAATGGGTTGAATTTCTGGAACAGTTCCCTTATGTTATAAAACATAAAAAGGGAAAGGCCAATACTGTGGCCGATGCCTTATCAAGAAGGCACAATTTGCTGGCAACCCTAGAAACCAAACTTCTTGGTTTCGAACACATAAAAGATTTGTATGCTGATGATGCTGAACTTTCTGAATTGTTTAATAAATGTGAACATGTGGCTGTTAATGGATATTATAGGCAAGATGGTTTCCTTTTCAAGGAAAATCGCTTATGTTTGCCTAAGGTATCCATTAGAGACTTGCTTGTTAAGGAGTCTCATGAAGGGGGTCTAATGGGCCACTTCGGGGTCCAAAAGACCTTGGACATATTAAAGGAACATTTTTATTGGCCTCATATGAGGAGGGATGTCCAAAAATTATGTGAAAATTGTATTATTTGTAAACGGGCCAAAACTACGAGTATGCCTCATGGGCTTTATACTCCCTTGCCCGTACCTGATAATCCTTGGATAGACTTGTCAATGGATTTTATTGTTGCACTCCCACGCTCTAAGGCTGGGAAAGATTCAATCTTTGTAGTGGTAGATAGATTTTCGAAAATGGCACATTTTATTCCATGTAAAAAGATTGATGATGCGACACATATTGCTGATTTGTTCTTCAAGGAAGTGGTACGACTACATGGTCTACCACGAAGTATTGTAAGTGATAGGGACACTAAGTTCCTTAGTCATTTCTGGAGAACCTTGTGGGGAAAGCTTGGGACTAAACTCCTCTTTTCCACCACGTGCCATCCCCAAACAGATGGCCAAACTGAAGTTGTGAACAGAACTCTAACCACCCTGTTGAGGGCAATAATTAAAAAGAATATAAAGAGTTGGGAAGAGTGCTTGCCCCATGTTGAATTTGCTTATAATCGGGCCACTCATAGTACCACTAGAATGTCACCATTTGAGATTGTGTATGGATTTCAACCACTAACCCCTCTTGATTTATTACCTGTGCCTAACTCTTCTATGTTGCAGCATAAGGATGGGAAGTCTAAAGCGGACTATGTGAAGAAGATCCACGAAAAAGTCAAGGCCCAAATAGAACATAAAAATGAGGGCTATGCTAAACAAGCCAACAAGGGCCGAAAGGAGATCATCTTTGAACCCGGAGACCTAGTATGGGTCTATATGAGGAAGGAGAGGTTTCCTGCACAAAGGAAATCCAAACTCCAACCTAGAGGAGATGGACCATTTCGTGTCTTGGAGAGAATCAACAACAATGCTTATAAACTAGACCTCCCAGGTGAGTATGGAAACATTAGTGCCACATTTAATGTTGCTGATCTTTCTTTGTTTGATGCAGGTGATGAAGATATTGCTGAATCAGATTCGAGGTCGAATCCAGTCCAAGAAGGAGGGGATGATGTGACCCTACCTAGGGCATACAATGAAGAGGATCTAATTGGGCTTGGAGGGCCCATGACTCGGTCCAAGAGCAAGAAGGCTCATCAATCTCTCAATCAACTCATCAAAGGAGTACTTGAAGATGCAAGGCCCAACACGGAGATCAAGCCCATCAATTGCTCCATATTCATAGAAATTCCCCAAGTTGGCCACGGCCAAGGAGGGCTTGATTAAGGCATGCTTTAGCTGATTTAATAAAGTGAGGGATTAACACCCTCACTAGTATTTAAGAACTTGATAGTTACCTATTTTACTTTGGAACTTTTATTACTTTGTATCTAAAATAAATATGGCCGAAATTACCTTATTAAATGGCCATTAGGAACTTGTAATCCAGGTTTGAATTCCTTTCCTTATGGGAGGACTTGAAGATGGCATGCAACCAGCAAGGAATTAAAGGAAATCTTTCCTTATGAAGAGCATGAAGGGGGGCGTGTAATTCCAAGGGAAATCAGCCTCAAATCAAAGAATATCACCTCCTTAATTGAGCAACATCATTATGGAAACAATTCAAAAGGTTACCAAAGAGAGAGTGCACGTGTGGCTCAAAAGAAGGAAACAAATTGAAAGTTTCCATACTTGTTCCAATTTTCAAATCAAATCAGATTAGGAACAAGTATGCCAATTAGGAAAGAATTTTCAAATGCAAACTCCTCCTTTAAAGAAGACTACACGTGAGAAATTGAAGATGAATCAAGGAGGGTGAACCTTGTGCTAAAAAAGGCTGGATACATCATCACACAAGCTGCCATATATGGAAAGAGCAATCTGAGTGCATCAAGGGTTTTAATACCATTTCACACGTTTTCTTTGTTTGAATCAAGGCTTGAATGCCAAATTAATATGCTTTCAATTAGAATCAATAGGGCAACCGAATTCCCTATATGTAATGGCAAGCAAAATGAAATGAGACAATTCAGATTTTTGTTGGAAATATTCCATAGCTAGTGAGTGCATTCCTCCTAGTGTTCTTGGTTCAACCAAGCTTGTTTTCTTATCAAGATACTCATCTTGTGGCGAAAATTCCTTAAGGCTTATCAAGAATCACTTCTTGTGGCGCCTCCATCCTTCTTGTCTTCTCCATCTTCTTGTTCCCAAACTCACGGCCAAACACTCACCAAAACCACCCAAAATCCCCTCATTTCCCACGGCCAAACACCCATAAAACACTCTCACATAACCCTAATCCTCACGGCCAAAATTCCCCAAACATATCCCAAACACATTCCATAACATCACAAGTACACCAATCATCAACCAAACAACCACCAAATCCATCAAACACAATCAAAACCCCACGGCCCAAAACACAACCAAACAACATTCAAAACATCCAAAACAAATACAACTCCGAAAGTCCCAAAAAGTAATTACCATCAAGAATGATCCAAAACAAAAACGTAATCCCCCTATAGGATTACATCAAGTGGTATTCAGAGCTAGTTCTTGTTGGTAAAATTGTCTTAGTAATTTATTTTCAAAAGTTTTGCTGTTTCAGTTGATATTATTATTCGAAAACGTTATATTACTGTATCCACAGCCATTGGCTATCATAAATCTGAAAACGTAATACTCCTAATCACAGCCTCGTGCTATTATTCGAAAACGTTATATTATTGTATCCACAGCCATTGGCTATCATAAATCTGAAAACGTAATACTCCTAATCACAGCCTCGTGCTATCTCAATTATTAAACCAAAAAGGTGCCTCATCATATAAATTGCTTGATATTGTTGTTGCTGTTTCGCTGTTTGTCACAATTGAGTACTCTTGACCTTGATTTAATCAAGAACACAAAGAAGGAATAGAGAGTACGTGAGGGAGAGACATTCACAAATACAAAAAAGAAATACAAAAAAAAAAAGAGAGGAAAAAGTGAGCAAGAGAGTTTTATTACTAACCAAAGAAAAAGTATGTCTAATTTTGCAGGTAATGGAGGAGAGTCCCCTAGGACGGCAGCCTACCTACAGTCCCTTCATGAAATTCATGAACAATTTAGAACCCTCCAACAACAAATGGAGGAAATGCGGGTTCAGAACCAAAGACGCCGAAACATCGACTCTAGTGATTCTGAAACCGAGAGGAGAAGGAGACGGAGAGAAAGGAGGCATGATGGAGGTCATAGGAGAGATGATCGGTTGGAAGGCATCAAGGTTAAAATCCCTACATTCATGGGGATGAATAACCCTGAGGCTTACTTGGAGTGGGAACTCAAAATCGAACAAGTGTTCGAATGTCACAACTATACCGAAGAAAAGAAAGTCAAGGTGGCAGCACTCGAGTTCAAGGAATATGCTATGGTCTGGTGGGATCAACTCCAAAAAGAGAGGAGGCGATGCGGTGCTGAACCAGTAGACAATTGGGATGAGATGAAGGTAATAATGCGAAAGAGGTTTGTTCCGGCATCCTTTCAACGGGATATCCATAACAAACTTCAGCGGCTGACCCAAGGTACCAAGTCTGTAGACGAGTACTTTAAAGAGATGGAGTTGGCTCTGTTAAGATCTAACTTTCATGAGGATCGTGAAGCTACAATGGCACGTTTCCTTCATGGGTTAAATCAAGACATCCAGGATGTGGTAGAGTTACAACCTTATGTGGAGCTGGAGGATCTGGTCCAACAAGCCATTAAGGTGGAACAACAACTGAAGAGGAGGAAATCAAAATACTCCTCCAACTCAAAATTCCAGTCTTCGGGGTGGAAGGATAGAAACAAGAAGGAGGGCCCTAATCCTAAGGAGGCCGTGAGCTCTTCCCAAGGGAAGAAGCCCATGGAAAATACTACTCGGAGTCGGGAGGTCAAATGCTTCAAATGTCTTGGGCATGGTCACATAGCTTCTCAATGCCCAACCAGAAGGACCATGGTGATGAAAAATGGAGTGGTGGAATCTCAATCCGAGACTTCAAGTTCTGAGGAGAGTGAAGAAGATGCCCATGTTCCAGATGGAGACTTACTCATGGTGCGGAGGCTCTTAGGGAGTCAAGTAAGAGAAGATGAGGAGAGTCAAAGGGAGAACATCTTCCACACTAGATGTTTGGTACAAGGGAATGTTTGTTCCCTAATCATTGATGGTGGCAGTTGTGCTAATGTGGTAAGCACAAGGTTGGTTTCTAAACTTAACCTTGTGACGAGGACCCACCCAACTCCTTACCGACTACAATGGCTAAGCGAGGTTGGAGAAATGATTGTGAATCAGCAAGCTGAGATCCCCTTTTCTATAGGGAAGTATGAGGATTCGGTCCTCTGTGATGTGGTTGTAATGGAGGCAAGCCATATGCTACTTGGCAGGCCTTGGCAGTATGACCGGAAAGCCATTCATGATGGCTTCTCCAATAAATATACCTTTATGCATTGTAACAAGAAAATTGTATTATCACCCTTGTCCCCAAGGCAAGTAGGTGAAGATCAAAAAAAGTTGAAAGAAAAGATGGATCGAGAAAAAAAAGAAGAAAAAGAAAAAAGAAACGATCCAGAAAAAAAGAATGAAAAAGAAAAAAATATTGAAAAAGAAAAAAAGAAGGAAAAAGAAAAGAATGAAAAAAAAGATGAGAAGAAAAAGAAAAGCTTTATGGCTTCCAAAGGGGAAGTAAAGGGTGCTATCCTTACAAGACAACCCATTTACTTACTCATTGGACAACAATTTTGTTTGAATACTAACTCTAATGTTGTTGTGCCTGATGCTGTTAAAAGTTTTCTGCAGGAATTTGAGGATGTATTTCCTCAAGAGGTCCCACGTGGCCTCCCACCTTTAAGGGGAATTGAGCATCATATTGATCTCATCCCCGGAGCATCTTTGCCCAATAGGCCTGCCTATCGGAGCAACCCTCATGACACTCATGAGATACAAAAGCAAGTTGAGGAACTGATGCAGAAAGGATGGGTACAGGAAAGCATGAGTCCTTGTGCTGTCCCTGTCATCCTTGTACCCAAAAAGGATGGGTCCTGGAGAATGTGTACTGATTGTAGAGCCATCAACAACATTACGGTAAAGTATCGTCACCCTATCCCTAGACTTGATGATTTGCTGGATGAATTATATGGTGCCTCTGTTTTTACTAAAATTGATCTAAAAAGTGGGTACCATCAAATTAGAATAAGGGAAGGGGATGAATGGAAAACTGCTTTTAAAACCAAGTTTGGGTTGTATGAGTGGTTAGTTATGCCTTTTGGGCTAACTAATGCACCCAGCACATTTATGCGATTAATGAATCATGTTTTAAAAGAGTTTTTGGGAAAATTTGTGGTTGTCTATTTCGATGACATATTGATATACAGTAAAACTATGCATGATCACTATGAGCACCTCCGAGAGGTCTTACTTGTTTTGAGAAAAGAAAAATTGTATGCCAATATTGAGAAATGCTCTTTTTGTGTGGACCATGTCATTTTTCTGGGCTTTCTGATAAATGCCCAAGGGGTCCATGTTGATCAAGAAAAGATCAAGGCCATACAAGAATGGCCCACCCCCAAAACTGTCACTGATGTTAGAAGCTTCCATGGCTTGGCTAGCTTCTACCGACGTTTTGTTAGGGACTTCAGTACCCTAGCTGCACCTTTAAATGAGGTTGTGAAAAAGAACGTTGGATTCAAATGGGGTGAGAAACAGGAAGAAGCCTTTAAGAGGCTTAAGGAAAAATTAACACATGCACCCATTCTTGCATTACCTAATTTTGCTAAATCTTTTGAAATAGAATGTGATGCTTCTAATGTGGGTATTGGAGCTGTGTTGATGCAGGAAGGCCACCCTGTGGCCTATTTCAGTGAAAAGTTAGGTGGACCCATGCTGAACTATTCCACCTATGATAAGGAGTTGTATGCCTTGGTAAGGGCATTACAAACATGGCAGCACTACCTCCTCTCTAAGGAGTTTGTCATACATAGTGACCATGAGTCACTAAAATACCTCAAGGGGCAAGGTAAGTTGAATAAAAGACATGCTAAATGGGTTGAATTTCTGGAACAGTTCCCTTATGTTATAAAACATAAAAAGGGAAAGGCCAATACTGTGGCCGATGCCTTATCAAGAAGGCACAATTTGCTGGCAACCCTAGAAACCAAACTTCTTGGTTTCGAACACATAAAAGATTTGTATGCTGATGATGCTGAACTTTCTGAATTGTTTAATAAATGTGAACATGTGGCTGTTAATGGATATTATAGGCAAGATGGTTTCCTTTTCAAGGAAAATCGCTTATGTTTGCCTAAGGTATCCATTAGAGACTTGCTTGTTAAGGAGTCTCATGAAGGGGGTCTAATGGGCCACTTCGGGGTCCAAAAGACCTTGGACATATTAAAGGAACATTTTTATTGGCCTCATATGAGGAGGGATGTCCAAAAATTATGTGAAAATTGTATTATTTGTAAACGGGCCAAAACTACGAGTATGCCTCATGGGCTTTATACTCCCTTGCCCGTACCTGATAATCCTTGGATAGACTTGTCAATGGATTTTATTGTTGCACTCCCACGCTCTAAGGCTGGGAAAGATTCAATCTTTGTAGTGGTAGATAGATTTTCGAAAATGGCACATTTTATTCCATGTAAAAAGATTGATGATGCGACACATATTGCTGATTTGTTCTTCAAGGAAGTGGTACGACTACATGGTCTACCACGAAGTATTGTAAGTGATAGGGACACTAAGTTCCTTAGTCATTTCTGGAGAACCTTGTGGGGAAAGCTTGGGACTAAACTCCTCTTTTCCACCACGTGCCATCCCCAAACAGATGGCCAAACTGAAGTTGTGAACAGAACTCTAACCACCCTGTTGAGGGCAATAATTAAAAAGAATATAAAGAGTTGGGAAGAGTGCTTGCCCCATGTTGAATTTGCTTATAATCGGGCCACTCATAGTACCACTAGAATGTCACCATTTGAGATTGTGTATGGATTTCAACCACTAACCCCTCTTGATTTATTACCTGTGCCTAACTCTTCTATGTTGCAGCATAAGGATGGGAAGTCTAAAGCGGACTATGTGAAGAAGATCCACGAAAAAGTCAAGGCCCAAATAGAACATAAAAATGAGGGCTATGCTAAACAAGCCAACAAGGGCCGAAAGGAGATCATCTTTGAACCCGGAGACCTAGTATGGGTCTATATGAGGAAGGAGAGGTTTCCTGCACAAAGGAAATCCAAACTCCAACCTAGAGGAGATGGACCATTTCGTGTCTTGGAGAGAATCAACAACAATGCTTATAAACTAGACCTCCCAGGTGAGTATGGAAACATTAGTGCCACATTTAATGTTGCTGATCTTTCTTTGTTTGATGCAGGTGATGAAGATATTGCTGAATCAGATTCGAGGTCGAATCCAGTCCAAGAAGGAGGGGATGATGTGACCCTACCTAGGGCATACAATGAAGAGGATCTAATTGGGCTTGGAGGGCCCATGACTCGGTCCAAGAGCAAGAAGGCTCATCAATCTCTCAATCAACTCATCAAAGGAGTACTTGAAGATGCAAGGCCCAACACGGAGATCAAGCCCATCAATTGCTCCATATTCATAGAAATTCCCCAAGTTGGCCACGGCCAAGGAGGGCTTGATTAAGGCATGCTTTAGCTGATTTAATAAAGTGAGGGATTAACACCCTCACTAGTATTTAAGAACTTGATAGTTACCTATTTTACTTTGGAACTTTTATTACTTTGTATCTAAAATAAATATGGCCGAAATTACCTTATTAAATGGCCATTAGGAACTTGTAATCCAGGTTTGAATTCCTTTCCTTATGGGAGGACTTGAAGATGGCATGCAACCAGCAAGGAATTAAAGGAAATCTTTCCTTATGAAGAGCATGAAGGGGGGCGTGTAATTCCAAGGGAAATCAGCCTCAAATCAAAGAATATCACCTCCTTAATTGAGCAACATCATTATGGAAACAATTCAAAAGGTTACCAAAGAGAGAGTGCACGTGTGGCTCAAAAGAAGGAAACAAATTGAAAGTTTCCATACTTGTTCCAATTTTCAAATCAAATCAGATTAGGAACAAGTATGCCAATTAGGAAAGAATTTTCAAATGCAAACTCCTCCTTTAAAGAAGACTACACGTGAGAAATTGAAGATGAATCAAGGAGGGTGAACCTTGTGCTAAAAAAGGCTGGATACATCATCACACAAGCTGCCATATATGGAAAGAGCAATCTGAGTGCATCAAGGGTTTTAATACCATTTCACACGTTTTCTTTGTTTGAATCAAGGCTTGAATGCCAAATTAATATGCTTTCAATTAGAATCAATAGGGCAACCGAATTCCCTATATGTAATGGCAAGCAAAATGAAATGAGACAATTCAGATTTTTGTTGGAAATATTCCATAGCTAGTGAGTGCATTCCTCCTAGTGTTCTTGGTTCAACCAAGCTTGTTTTCTTATCAAGATACTCATCTTGTGGCGAAAATTCCTTAAGGCTTATCAAGAATCACTTCTTGTGGCGCCTCCATCCTTCTTGTCTTCTCCATCTTCTTGTTCCCAAACTCACGGCCAAACACTCACCAAAACCACCCAAAATCCCCTCATTTCCCACGGCCAAACACCCATAAAACACTCTCACATAACCCTAATCCTCACGGCCAAAATTCCCCAAACATATCCCAAACACATTCCATAACATCACAAGTACACCAATCATCAACCAAACAACCACCAAATCCATCAAACACAATCAAAACCCCACGGCCCAAAACACAACCAAACAACATTCAAAACATCCAAAACAAATACAACTCCGAAAGTCCCAAAAAGTAATTACCATCAAGAATGATCCAAAACAAAAACGTAATCCCCCTATAGGATTACATCAAGTGGTATTCAGAGCTAGTTCTTGTTGGTAAAATTGTCTTAGTAATTTATTTTCAAAAGTTTTGCTGTTTCAGTTGATATTATTATTCGAAAACGTTATATTACTGTATCCACAGCCATTGGCTATCATAAATCTGAAAACGTAATACTCCTAATCACAGCCTCGTGCTATTATTCGAAAACGTTATATTATTGTATCCACAGCCATTGGCTATCATAAATCTGAAAACGTAATACTCCTAATCACAGCCTCGTGCTATCTCAATTATTAAACCAAAAAGGTGCCTCATCATATAAATTGCTTGATATTGTTGTTGCTGTTTCGCTGTTTGTCACAATTGAGTACTCTTGACCTTGATTTAATCAAGAACACAAAGAAGGAATAGAGAGTACGTGAGGGAGAGAGTATGATCTCTATGCCTTCTCTTCCTCTCACTATCATAAGCACTTGAAGAGTTGTGCCTATCACTTTGCCTTCTGTCTTGTTGTCTCTCTTCCCTCGGCCTCTCCCATCTAGGTCTCCTTCTTCTCCTTCTTTCATGGCCACTTGAGCAACCATGTCTCTCATCAAACCTCCTATCATAATGAATTCTCAAATCCTCCAATTGTCTTTGAAGTGTTTGGAATTGGGCATTCATCATGTTTTGGAATGTTGCGGTCAAGGAGGCTGTCCTTGGTGAAATTGTGGGGCTCCTTTCTGGACTAGACATTTTTCAAGCCAAAACTAGCTCTGAATACCACTTGATGGAATCCTCTTGACCTCTCTTGCCACTTGAGTCACCACTTGGCCTAGGCTGGTTCATATCACTTCCTCATACACATCCTCATCCTGATCCTATCCTCATCCTCATTCTCATCTTATCCTCT